>NC_073349.2:28152500-28452500 GCF_027580225.2 Misgurnus anguillicaudatus | reverse complement strand
TTTAAAAAGCTGAAGAGTTCAGATGCAAATGCCACCTCCATCAATTATGAGATAATGATATTAACCGAATGCTCTTGGCAACTATTATACATTTATCAAATACTTCGGGCTTCTACTTGGCTAATTCTCAGCCTCAGGCTATTCAGAAAATACAGTTTGTTGGCAGAATCCATTAAGAGTCTGATAAAATGGAAAACTGGGTTTGTAGTTCAACAGTTAGATGACGATATGGACATGTTACACATTTGCAAATTGTCCGCCCGCTAACTAAAGGTTCAAGTCTTGTGAACCCTGTTCTGCAAATTCGTATCACGTGGCGATAACCGGTATGTCACGGCTGGGGATGGGACGGTTGTCATAACCATCATGGTGGTTAAGTGCGATTCGCTGTGGTTTGCACGTCACAAACTATGAAAAATATAAAGTACAATCTCGCCCAGCGAGAGTTCTTCAAGTTCGCGTGAACGCAAACGGCCAGCATACTCCGAGTTAGTGCACTATTTGCAAGGGGAGGCAACTGATATCAGTGATGACCGGCTGGCTTGGGGTCAGAACAATGAGGCAAGATATTCTCTTTTGGTCAAGGTATCAGAACATGTTTTCAGCATGGTTGGAAACCCGGAAAAGATTTCTCACCTGAACAGTGTGTTGTTTCATGGATGGAAGTGCTACAAGAAATACCCAAACACATAGTCTCAATTGCGTCACATTTCGCGTTGCGTAAAACGTGACCGCTCTGCTTTCATCCTCTTCAAAGCGCTTGGACGCTCCAGAGCGTCTGGGTGATTCTCACGAAACCATTGAAACACCACGGCACTAATGATTTTAGCTTTAAAATGTGTAATATAGTAACATTAAAAAGCATCAGAATTAACACAATACTGTGTTCTACCTTGCACAATGTGTGATTTCAACATAAGAATTTATAATTGGAAATTTTATCTCATTTTCTGCTGAAATTCTCATTACCGCAATGTGTCCGGCTGTGTTTGAACATGCGTTATGTTGTAATTTAATCAAATTAACACAAAAATATTAAGAAAAAAAATAAATGGATGTTTTGCTAGACTACTTTAGATGACAGAAAAAATATTTACTGAATATTCATGTATTATAATAATGAAGAAAAATTAGGAAAATGATGTGTCCATGCCTGATGTTCTCATCCTCCGCAACACTTTTTGAGAACAGTTTAAGCACACATACAGAATTTTAATAAAGTTGGATTTTGAGTGACAAAGCACATGGACCAGTTACTTCAAGATGGCTACCAGGTAAGATAATTTTTTACAGTTAATTTGAAATATTGTCTTGTCAGAATGCTTACACGACATTTTGATTGTCATTACCGCAACAGATGCTTATTAAATGTTAATTTAATTAATAGAAGCATAATACTTTGATTTTAAATGCATGTGCAGAATCTCCAAATTATGTACTTTCAGGTTTGTCATGTCATTTTGAAAATATGTCAGTGATGATGTTTTCTGACTGTTGCGGTAATGAGATTTTTTAGGACTAATTTTTAAATTATGTTACAAAAAGTGTTAAATGATAAGTAAAAGTTTTTAAATTAATGTTCCCATTTACTCCAGACTTTGTTTTTCAATGTCTGGTGGGGAAAAAAGTAAATTTAAGCAATTTTTACATTTTCATGCTTGACATTTTTAAAACCAAGTTTTCGTGAGAATCACCCGTCTGCTGTTGCTAAGTAACCTAAGCATTGTTTTATGAGGCGCGGTTGTGGACAAATGTGAAGTGAATGCCGAGAGAGAGAGAGAGAGACAAAGTGCGTGAAAGAGACAGAGTTTGTGTGCTCTTGTACTCATTAACCAGAAATTAACCTAAGAAATAACACCAGCTCATAATCACGGCATGGTCTTGTAGAAAATCATCATTAGCCAACAAACTTACCTCTGACCCAACATAAAATCACATATAAACATGAAATATCACAGAAGCGCTCAGTTCAGTAAAAATCTCTGTTGCAATGAATTCACATAAAAAACTGAGGATTGCATGAAATTACGCTCCAGCACAAGTTTCAGGCTTTCCCTGACTCTCTCTCGCACATTGTCTCTCTCTCGCGCACACATTTGCTCTCTCTCACGCACTTTCAATCCCTCTCGCGGACGCTTGTCCTTTCTCACGCACATTCCCTCTCTCTTGCAGCATTCGCTTTACTTTTGTCAACTTTCGCGCCTCATATTGCTTGACGTTATGAAAACATTGTAAAATATGTGACAACAAATGTGATAAAGTGCTGGGCAAGTAGGGGCCAATGAATACGAAGTTTGTGTAGGATCATCTTGTAAAGTTAATTTTTTAATGATTCAGACATATGCTATTATTATATGAAGTCATGTAAAAGTCTTTCTGTTTGAAATTTTGTGTGTAAAGTTAATGGTGTTATTTGTACTCTGGAGATTTGATTCACTTGAATGTATTGCTGTCACTATGGCATATCAACTGCTTTGTTTAAATTATTGTACAATAAAGCTGAGATCCAACTTGAATGTTGACATTGACAAAGGAGAATAAAGTACAATCAATCACTAAATCCAAGAAGCTATGACAACATGTATTCCATAGCACTTCATAGAGTTTTCTTTCTGGTGATGAGGTTCGTTATTTGAAACAGACTGCAACTTTACACACAACGAAAAAAATGAATGTTACAGTATAATTCACAAACCGTAAATAGAATTAACTCTATTAATTATTAGTGATAGATTTTCGTTGTACCTGTATTGTTAGATATCATCAGTTGATCCAACGGTAGGGAGAGGTAGAGCGAGAGGAGAGAGAGGAAGTGGATCGGTGGGTGCTAGGTGAGGAGGAGGATGACGAAGAAGAGGAGAATGAGAGTCACAACCACGACGACAAAACTTTTAGGGGCGGGTTCCCGGACAGGGATTAGTTTAATTTAGGACTAGGCCTTAGTTTTATTAAGGAATATAACTAGTTTTAACAAACATGCATTTTCTAAAAACATTACTAGTGTGCATTTTGAGGCAAAACAAAGCGCACTGATGTATTTAAGATGTGTCAGTGCAAGTTGTTTTCAGTTTGGACAGGTTTTAAAAAATGTTTTAGTCTAGGACTAGTCTAATCCCTGTCTGGGAAACCGCCTTATTGACTAGCAGCGACTAGCAGTAGCAGAGCAACGCAATCTCTTGACTTCAATGTAAGCTTGCCGACACAAGCGACAGTGACCGTTTGCGACTGGATGGGGTGTGTCCAGTGTTGGGACAAAGTTGAGAAATGTTTAACTTTATGCAAATTATGAGCGACTTTTGGGAGCGATTACCAATGAGAACAAACTAGCGAAGTTATGTCGCTTATAATGTGAATGTACTTAAAGACACCTAGCTGACTGATCTCGTTGTCCGTTTCAGCTTGTTTACGTGACGTTGGCTCTGACAGAAAACGCGTTGCGGTAGGCTATGCTTTTTGTCCCTCTCTGCTATTATAGTTTTTCAATATGACGGAACAACATGGAAGCCTCATTGGACCTGTTCAATGTAAATAAAGAGAAGAAATTCTAAACTTACAAAGAAAAGTCAGATCATTGGCAGAGGTCATTTGACACCAATAAGGACATATTTATGAATAAAGACATTGCTTTTGATTAATAAAGTACTTCAACTGCACATTGTCCCTTTAAGCACAGTTTTTGTTTATTAAAACGTTTTGTGCTGTTGTCATGCATGTGCAGATTGCTCATGAATTTTCTGTAAATCCAGTGCTCTTGCTGAATTATTCACTTGACTGAACTTTTAACGAATTTGTAAAGCAAAAACTGTCAAAGATTTATCTTTTAAACAAAATAAAGACATTGATTTTGACTAATAAAGTAATTAATAAACTACACATTGTTCCTTTAAGCACCTTACTTGTATATTAAACATTTTGTGCTGTTGACATGCACGTGCAGATTGCTCATTAATTTTCTGTAAATGCTGAGCTCTTGAATTATTCACTTGACTGAACTTTTAACGAATTTGTAAAACAAAAACTGTCAACGGTTTCTCCTTTAAACTAATAAATACAGTGTTGGATATTTCTCTTAGTTGCCCCCATTATGATAAATAACTGTGGTAAATCGTAGAGATGTGTGTGTAACTATGGTAAATGACTGTTGTCAAGCAGCTGTTGCGTCACGCTCCCGTCCAACAGATGGCGCAAACTCGCCGTGTGTTACATAAAACGACAGAAGAAGAAGAAGAAGAGAAACTTACGAGCAGTAGTAAGTGTTGTCTTGTGTGTGTTTTCCTTTTATTTGTGTGTGAATATTGTTTTTGTTATCTTTGTGGTGAACAGAGTTTTATTCTCGTTTAATGTAAACTACAGTTGATTTTTTTCACCAGGCAGAATTTTCAGAGTTATTTCTGTAGTCAGGAAGGTTTTGTTTCTTGATTTAACAAAGTTCCAGTCGTTTATAATCCTTTAAAATGATGTTTTTGTGTGAATATTATAATGTTGATGTGTTTGTGTTCAGATGTTCATCATGAGAGATCAGATGGATGTGATGTGCAGTAAATCAGTAGGAACTGATCTGTCCATGCTGGATATTGATGATTTGATGACAGAAATCTCTCAGCTGAAGAAAGAGGTGGCGTTACTGGAGTCAAAGCTCAGACAGAGAGATGAACTCAACACAAAGGTTTGTATAAGTTAAAGAGCCCCTATTTTCATGATTTTAATTTTTTTTTTTTTTTTGGTGTGTAAGTGTGTCACGCCATACTGGCAAAGTTGATCAGATCATCTTCATTTTCTGGATGAGATTCAGGCTTGTATTGATGGGGTAGTAAAGATGATATAAACTCCTGTTGGTAAGGAGCCCTATATTTCCATCACTTGTTTGAGGTATTTAGCCAGTTACAATGCACTGAATAGATGCCATTTGGAGCGCAACGCGTCATAATCTGAAAACCACACCCACCGGGGGGAGAAAGAATCCAACCATCTCCATTGACTTTGTATTGCGAGAGGCCGCCTCCTTGTCATTACGGGCTTATAACAAAAAGCAGAATAATGTCCAAAAGCTGCTGTGTGACAGGATGTACAGCTAACAAGCCAAAAAATCCAGAAATACAGTTTTTTTTTTAAAGCCGTCAACCCCCCAAAAAACGAGCGTTTAAAGACACAAAAGTGGATACAAGCAACTTTTCATTGTACCACTATTATTAGTGGAACTATGCCCACTGGAGGGAAACGTAGTCGGCAATCCACTTTTGTGTCTTTGAACGCTTTTTTTCTGGGGTCGACAGCTTATAAAAGCTTATTTCTGGGTTTTTTGAGCTTGTTGGCTGTGCACCTTTTCACGCGGCGGCTTTTGGGCATTGTTCTGTTTTTTGTTATAAGCCAGAAGTGACAAGGAGGGCAGCTTCACGTAATACAAAGTCAGTGGAGACGTTGGATTGTTTTCCCTCCCGGTGGGTGTGGTTTTCAAATTAGCATAACTGCGCTCTGTCTCTAGACAGAATGAAAAGCTTTTGTGGAAATTAACATGTTTCAGAAAGGTGGGGCATAGGGGAGCAACAATAATGTGTGCTATGAGGAAAATGTTTTTTTTTTAACCATAAACCATGCAAATACATTATTTTTCACCAAATACACAAAATAACTCTTTTTTTTTTTCTTTAAAACCCTTAAACACTCTTTGTCATCATAATTGAGGTTGGTGTGTTCAGTTTTGAAATCTCAGTAAATGACACAGTGTGGATCCTATAGTGAAAGTACATCATCATCACAACCTGTTTAAACAGTCACTGGACCAATGTTTTATGCTACGTACACACCAAACGCGGGGCATCCCGTTACTCACTCTAGATTACTCGCGGTATTTAACTTCGTGCTGTACGTAGTAAACATTTGATTCACAGTTTTTCAAATACAAGTGTAGATGAAAGTGTTTTTGTTTTAATTTACTACTGAGTAGATCTTTCAAATATAAAACTTTTGTCATTTGGTTTCATTTCTTTATGTATGAATGTTACATTGACCTTCACATTATTTTAAATGTATCAAAGCTCTGTATTTTATTCTCTTTTTGTTTCAATGTTATTTTCAGGATGTATCTGGTGTCTCTCTCTGTGGCTTTACTGATCAAACATCTACAGATCTTTTGGTTTCTGTCTGTAATGAAGACCAGAAGACATCAGTGAATCTGCTGGACTGTGGGATAGAAGTGAAACAAGAAGACACAGAAGCAGATGAAGGTGATTTGATTTATTCAGGTATGCACAGGGTTTTCCTGAATCAATATTAGTCTTTGGTGGTGGTTGATAAACATGTTTATACACTCACATTAAAAAGTACTTCACCCATGTATACAAAGGGCCCACGGTGCTTACAACTGTTTTATATGTAAACATTTTATTGTTAAACCCAAAGTGTTGTTAGACAATGTCTGTTCTTCAAGAGTGGCTTGATACAAGGAATCCGACAGCTGAAACCCAGGTCTTGATACGTCTGTGCGTAGTGGTTATTGAAGCATTGACTCCGGCTGCAGTCCACTCTTTTTAAATCCCCAACATTTTTAAACGGGGTTTGTTTCACAATCCTCTCCAGGGTGCGGTTATTCCTAATGCTTGTACACTTTTTTTCTACCACATATTTTTCTTCCCTTCGCCTCTCTATTAATGCGCTTTAACACAGAGCTTTGTGAACAGCCAGCTTTGTTGCAATGACCTTTTGTTGTCTTGCCCTCTTTGTGCAATGTGTCAGTGGTCGTCTTTTGAACTGAGCCTACAGAATTAGACTGAGAGACTATTTAAATGCCTTTGCAGGTGTTTTGAGTTAATTAGATGATAAGAGTGTGGCACCAGGGGCACGTTCAATCTCACACCGGTGCGCAACGTTTTGCTACGGTTTCCGGGTTGAACGACATGTTTCCTTGAAACGGTGTGCAACGGAATGCAACAGGTTTTGGAAGCGTTTTCTCTTGTTTGGTGGGTGTGTCAGAAATGTCAGCCCAATCAGCGGCAAGATGTATAAAACCACGCGGTAGTAAAGAGACAGCTCCCCCAATGGGCCCAAGTTGGAATGCCGTCCCCCACTCCGGACGGCCAGGTCAGTGACTGTAACATCAACGATATTTTACAGTATTAAACACACATTTATTACGATTTCACCAGGCTTCAGAAACATTTTACAAAGAATACAAAGAATGGCCTCTCAGCTACCGTAGTTGCAACTCTTGCGTCATCACAACAGGGCGTTCAACGCATCACCGTTTCTGTTTAATAAACGTTGTGCAACGTTTTGTCGGGGCTGAACGCAGCCCAGGTGTCTTGAAAATTGAAGCTTTTCACAATATTCTAATTGTCTGAGATACTGAATTTGGGATTTTCCTTAGTTGTCAGTTATAATCATAAAAATAAAAGGAATAAACATTTGATATATATCAGTCTGTGTGTATTGAATGAATATAATATACAAGTGTCACTTTTTGAATGGAATTAGTGAAATAAATCAACTTTTTGATGATATTCTAATTAAATGACCAGCACCTGTATATTACTTTTCACTCTCTGTAGACCTCTCTTGGTAAACCTAAATATTACACCTTCTATCTGCCCTTTATCTGCCTTTTAAACACAATTATAGTTGCAGAATTTCTTAGTGCATTTTTTACTGTCAAATTCTTCATAATGATTTTCTCTGTTCATTTTAGATCAGAAAGCGGTAAAGGAGGAAATTTCACAACTCAATGAAATGGAGGAGAAATCTCATCATTTAATACCCAATGAAGAATCTCTGAGCTGCTTGAGTACTTTGAGGAATTTGTCACAAAAGCAAAAGGCGACAGTCAAAGATGCTCTTATGTGCCCTCAGTGCGGAAAGACCTTCACTAAGAACTGTTATCTTAATCAGCACATGAAAATTCACACTAGAAAAGAGCCTTACAGATGTGATCAGTGTGGAAAGAACTTCATTCGTAGGTCTGACCTTAATGGGCACATGAGAATCCACACTGTAGAAAAGCCTTACAGATGTGATCAGTGTGGAAAGAGTTTTAAAAATAAATGGCACCTTAATGACCACTCAAGAGGCCACACTGGAGAAAAACCTTACAGCTGTGATCTGTGTGGAGGAACCTTCATTCGCAAGCCTGACCTGAATAAGCACATGAAAATTCACACTGGAGAAAAACCTTATAGATGTGATCAGTGTGGAAAGAGCTTCAGGGGTACATGGCACCTTAATCAGCACATGCAAATTCACACTAGAGAAAAGAGTGATCAGTGTGAAAAGAGCGCCATTGGTAAGTTTGATCTTAATGGGCACATGAGTATTGACACTGGAGAAAAGCCTTACAGATGCGATCAGTGTGAAAAGAGCTTCTTACGTAAGTTCCATCTCAACAGGCACATAAGAATTCACACTGGAGAAAAGCCATACAGATGTGATCAGTGTGGAAAGAGCTTCATTCGGAAGTGTGATCTCAACCGACACATGAAAATTCACACTGGAGAAAAACCTCACAGATGCGATCAGTGTGGAAAGAGCTTCCTTCGTAAAACCCATCTCAAGAGGCACATGGGAATTCATACTGGAGAAAAGCCATACAGATGTGATCAGTGTGGAAAGAGCTTCATTCGTAAGTGTGATCTCAAGAGGCACATGAGAATTCACACTGGAGAAAAACCTTACAAATGTAAGCAGTGTGTAAAGAGGTTCATTCGTCAGGCCCATCTCAAAAGCCACATGAGAATTCACACTGGAGAAAAGCTTTAAAAAGCCCCTACTCTCCTGACTTGCACATTTAAAGAGTTCAGATACAAAAGCCACCAAATGCCACCTCCATCAATTATGAGATAATGATATTAACTGAATGCTATTGGCAAGTGTTATATATTATTATATGGCAAGGATCACCAAATACTTCTGCTTGGCTTAATCCCAGCATTTTTCTGCATACCAAAGTTCAAGTCTGGTGAACTCTGTCCTGCAAATTCGTATCACAGGGAGATATGTGACCAGAAGAAAACCAGTTGTCCTAACCATTTTCTCCACTGCGGTGGCACAGTGCAAAGTCTCAATTGCTTCACATTTTAAATTTAAATTTAGGCATTTAGCAGATGCTTTTATCCAAAGCGACTTACAAAGATAAGGAAACAATCAAGTGATTTGTCATAAGGAGGCAATAATACAAGAGGTGCTAATACCAAGTTACAAGTTTTTACAATTCCGAAACAATACCTGTTAAGGGAGAAAGAGAGTTAGAAGAGATGAAGAGCAGCGTTACATGAGCCCTTTTGGTCTCTTGGAAGACGAGTCGGGCTGTTGGAGTGGTTTGATGATCTGTGCAGGAAGGCCAGCAAGGAGAGCATTGCAGTAGTCAAACCTAGAGATTACCAGCGCCTTGATCAGGAGTTGTGCAGCATGCTCCATAAGAAGAAGATAGCAGTGGTAGGAGAAGCCATGTGCTTGTATGATAGGTCTCAAGGATGTTGTGTAGATGGAGAAAAGTAGTGGCCCAAGCACTGATCCCTGAGGAACCCCAGTGAGCATCTGGTGGGCTGTGGACAACGTGGCCCTCCATTACACCCTGAAGGATCTATTGGACAGATAGGATCTAAACCATTGCTGCTTTCATCCTCTTCAAAGAGTTTGGGCACTTTAGAGCTCCTGTGTTGCCAAGTAACCTAAGCTTGCAGTTCTGAAGAGCACCCACAGGTGGAAAAGATATCGGTGCTTATAAACACGCACGTTTGCTTATAAACATATATCTGATCCCCTCTCCACACACATTCTATGACCACTGCCGTTTATTGGTGCATTACCACCGCTGTGGTAAAATACTGTCACAGCCCTATTCAGGGCATGACTTTTCTCTCTACTGCGCGTGTAAGGTGATGCCAAACCCTGACAAAAGGTATTCGTAAAACTGGCTGAATCCACAGGGAACCGTTTATCAAAAAAACTACATTCTGGTAAGAAACTAAAAAAATCTCATCAAGCTCATATCTACCTCAAAGACAATCACTCTTTGTTATGACACAGAGGATCTAAAAGATCTAATTAAATTTACATCTACCCCCCAAGACCCTATGGTTTGGGGAAAGAAGAGTCACACCCTACCGCACTTTCTCGTCCCACTCTCCTCAATTTCTCAAAGCAAACTGTATATGGGATGCTACATTCTGCATACACAAAGTATCTGAAACTGGTCTTGTTTGGTGTCATATGAATTATGAATGGTTTCAATGTAAGTGTTACAATTTGGTTTATTAATATAACAAAATAATTAAATGTTAAAGAGTGACAATAAAATAAGTAAACTTATCCTAATGTTGGGAGACACCTTCTACCTTAGACATGTTGACCAATCACCCACTGTATGTATATTAGGCAACACCCCTGGGTTTGCAAGAACCAATCAGTATATTATTATCACAATGCTTTGTTCTCTGGATATTTAAGCAAAATGTTAAAAGATTTAGGTGGGATTTTCTATATGCAGAAAGAAACCCCCATGATGCTGTATCTTTGATCGTATATTTGAATCGGATTGTAAATCGGCTTCTGAATTATGTTTTTCCCACCTGGTTAATAAATTTTTACGTTTGCATTCATTCTAATTTGCTCTGTATTATTATTGACTCTTCTAAGTTACTAAGGTATTACGATATACTGTGGCACCATAAATCTATGACTGGGGTATAAATTCATGCTAATTGTCTATACCGCTGAACTAAGATGTCCAGCAATTACATTACTATAGGCAGGCTATAAGGAGATAAGCCTGGACCTCTGATCATAGCCCTTATTTTAAGTTGTTGTATGGCATATGATTCGCATACCAGGTTAGACGGTGCTAACTTGGACCTCTGGTCATAGTTTGAGTTCTGTATTAAATTTTGTAATGTTGGATAATAATAGGAATATCAAAGCTTGATAGTAAATTCTTTTTGCAGTATTTTCTATTGAAAAATTCAAAAGTGGAGAAAAATGAATGCCGGTAAGATCCCCAACCCCAAGGGTCAAGGCTTTTAAAGCAGTCACGTGTGGAGCTGATTTTCTTATTCAATGTAAGAATAAACATAAGGCATTTTTAATTCTATCATGACTAAACTTTAAGGAGTGGTTTCCAGGAAAGGAATTAGACTAGTCCTAGACTAAAATAAATGTAAGAACTGTCCAAACTGAATACAACTTGCACTGACATATCTTAAAATACATCAGTGCCTTTTGTTTTGCCTCAAAATGCACACAAGTAAAGTTTTTAGTAAGGCATGTTTTTAAATCCTGTGCTCTTGAATTATTCACTTGACTGAACTTTTAACGAATGTGTAAAACAAAAACTTTCAACGGTTTCTCTCAACGTATAAATAGAGTGTTGGATATTTCTCTTGGTTGCCCACTTATGATAACTAACTGGTAAATCGTAGGGATGTGTGTGTAACTATGGCAGTTGCGTCACGCTCCCGTCCAGCAGATGGCGCAAACTCACCGCGTGTTACATAAAACAACAGATGATGAAGAAGAGAAGCTCACGAGCAGCAGTAAGTGTTGTGTTTGCGTTTTATTTTTGTGTGAATAATGTTTGTATCCTTGTGAGAAACAAATTTTATTCTCGTTTAATGTAAATTGCCGTTGATTTTTTTACCAGGCAGAATTTTCAGAGTTATTTCTGTAGTCAGAAAGGTTTTGTTTCTTGATTTAATAAAGCTGCAGTCGTTTATAATCCTATTGAAATGATGTTTTTGTGTGAATATTATAATGGTGATGTTTTTGTGTTAATATTACAATGGTGATGTTTTTGTGTTCAGATGTTCATCATGAGAGATCAGATGGATGTGATGTGCTGTAAATCAAAGCTCAGAGAGAGAGATAAACCGAACACGAAGGTTTGTATAAGTTAAAGAGCCCCTATTTTACATTACATGATTTTAATGTATTCTTTTTTTGATGTGTAAGTGAGTCACACCGCACTGGCAAAGTTGATCAGAATTGTCATCAGCATTTTCTGGATCAGATTCGGGCTTGTATTGATGAGGTAGTAAAGATGATACTAACTCCTGTTGGTAAGGAGCGCCACATTTCCACCACTTGTATTCCGCTACTAACAATACACTGGATAGCTGGCCATTTGAAGCACACACTACAGAATGATTAGCTTTGAAGAAATTAAAGGTGGGGCATAGAGAAGAAACAATAATGTACGATATGAGGAAAATAATGTTTTTTGTTTTACAATAAACCATGCAAAAACATTGTTTTTCAAAAAATAACTTAATAATCTTTTTAGAAAGCAATAAAGGCTCTTTAAAACACTTAAACACTCTTTGTCATCATGATTGAGGTTTGTGTGTTTAGTGTTGAAATCTCAGTGAATGACACAGTGTTGATCCTATAGTGAAAGTACATCATCACAACCTGTTTAAACAGTCACTGGACCAATGTTTTAGTCTCTCCTAACTGGTTTATGTATATAACAAAATGTTCAACCTAAATAAAAAGTTGAGTTTCTTTATATCCTTATCGACATGGGCCATTACTCAGTAAGAGTTTAAGTTTTCTCAACCTCAAATTTATTACAGGCACTTTGAATGACTCTGTCTGTCTGTCTGCCAAAGGTAAAGATATGCATTGTTGCTGTACATAGTAAACATTAGATTCACAGTTTTTCAAATACAAGTGTGGATGAAAGTGTTTTTGTTTTATTTACTACTGAGTAGATTTTTCAAATATTAAACTTCTGTCATTTGGTTTCATTTCTTTATCTATAAATGTTACATTGGTCTTCACATTAGTTTAAGTATTTCAAAGCTCTGTATTTTATTATCTGCTTGTTTTAATGTTATTTCTAGGATGTTTCTCTCTGTGGCTTTACTGATGAAACATCTACAGATCTTCTGGTTTCTGTCTGTAATGAAGACCAGAAGACATCAGTGAATCTGCTGGACTGTGGGATAGAAGTGAAACAAGAAGACACAGAAGCAGATGAAGGTTATTTGATTTATTCAGGTTTGTACAGGGTTTTTCCTGGTCGTTGTTAATGGATGATGAACATGTTAATTCTATGGATGGGCGATATATAGCTGGGGATTGTCATGCGTGTTTCATCAGTAAAGCCGGTTCCTTCATTAGTAGTAATTCGCCGTGCACCTGCTTTAAGATGGAGCGGCATTTACTACACAGAGCCGTAGTTCACTGATAATCGGGGGAATTTCGCATTAAGTATCGAGGGCGTATGGCCTGCAGTAATTAATGCGATATGGCCCAGCTTGTCATTGAACAACGGGTCTGTATTGAGGGTATGCATTGACGTCACTTTTCCACGTGACCACGCGGGAACTTGCCCGGTTGAGTAGCAAAACGTTCAACAAAATGGCTGGTTTTCATAGGGGCTGCTGCGAAAATTCCAGTAAAACTGACTATTATCAGCTTAAATTGAATTTAGTTGGACTTGATAGTAGAGGTGGGCAATACTTAGTTACATTGTCCAAGCTTCTTTGCTTTATTAGGTTGTTTGTATTGGGAAAAACATTATTTCACTATATTCGAAAGCATAGAATCATACTGTGTATTCTTTAATATTGTATATTAAAATTTATTTAATACCTAATTACATTTAAATTGTGTGCTTTTACTTGAGTAAAAGTATGTTAATGTACTTACATATTAAATGTAAAACAAAAACGTATTATTAATGAAATGTAATATTATGATAATATGCTTTGGAATGTATGTTTTCCAAAGAAAAACACGAATAAAATATATGTTTAAGTGTTTTCGCCGATGTCACGCTGTACTCAAATGCTGCCGCTGTGTCTTTTGCCACTCAGTGGGCATAACCGCAGTCCCTCTCGCCGACGGTGACGTCATGTGCATACCCTCTATAGTAAATGCCGCTCCCTCTGAAAGCAGGTGATGGCGATTTACTACTAATCAAGGAACCAGTTTTACTGATGAAACACGCATGAGAATATTAAAAATCTATATTTAATATTCCTTACTTTAGTTATTAGGTAGCCATGTAATAAGCTGGATAATGTACAGGCACAGGTTGTTAAAGGTTATCGCCAAATAAGCCCCCTCAGTGTGATACAAGACCCTCTGCTTCCTGTTGGGTCCTGATTTCTGCGATAACAACCTACTGCCTGTACATTGTCCATTACATATTGTTTAATGTGAATGAGTGGGTAAAATGATTTTACATTTATGTGTAGCAAATTCTTAACTCTACAAGATTCAGTACTCAAAGGTCTTGTAAACTAATGTTTAATGTGTGTTCGCTGGCTTCTAAGATATATGTTTTTACTAACCATACAGAAACTTAATTTACTTATAAATACAAACATGTACATACATACATATTATTGTAGCACAGTTTCTGCTAAATACAGTGTTGGCTGCATAACAATTAAAGGTACTCTAAACGAATTCACGCGTTTTAGGCCATAAAACATTTTTTGTTTCATACATTAAACGTCTCCTCACTATCTGCTAACTGCCTGTCCCCTGAACACACTGTTAAAAACGCGGTCTCTGTAGACAGCCCAGGCTCCACAATGTAGTATACGATGTATCTACAGAAGAGTCAAGTTTTAAATAGGAAAAATATTGAAACTCTTTGGTTATTTTTTGGCAAGATGCTAATGGTCTAATTGGATTCAATGGATTGTGCTAAGCTATGCTAAAAGCTATGCTAGTGCCAGACCCGGAGATCAGCTGAATGGATTCAATAACCGTAAGAATCAAAATGTTTAAATAGGGTAGCTGGAAAATTAGCATATTTTAAATATAAATACTTAATATATAAATTTTTTTCTTCAAATTATACATGAATGTGTGTGTGTGTGTGTGTGTGTGTGTGTGTGTGTGTGTGTGTGTGTGTGTTTATATACATAATTATTGTACACAGTACACATGCATATATTATATAAACAAAATCTTTTATTCTGTGTGTGTGTGTGTGTGTGTGTGTGTGTGTGTGTGTGTGTGTGTGTGTGTGTGTGTGTGTGTGTGTGTGCGCGTGTGTGTGTGTGTGCGCGTGTGTGTTTATATACATAATTATTGTATACAGTACACATGCATATATTATATAAACAAAATCTTTTATTCTGCAAATGATCAGTTGCGAATATTTGTTATGCAGTCCTGTTTGTGATATATTAGCCATTAATATGTTTTAAGAAACTGAAAAAACCCAAATTTCAGAGCATGTCAAAAATTCTCCAGTGCCCCAAAACTCCCTCAGACCCCAGAGGGTTAAGAATCTGCCCTTTAACTGCCTTTTAAAACACGATTATAGTTGCAGAAGTTCTCAATTCATTTTTACCATCAAATTCTTCATAATGATTTTCTCTGTTCATTTTAGATCTGAAAGCAGTAAAGGAGGAAATTTCACAACTCAATGAAATGGACGAGAAACCTCATCATTTGATACCCAAAGAAGAATCTCTGAGCTCCTCGATTACTGTGAGGAACAACAAGAAAAAGGCAAAAGTCAAAGGTGCTCTTAGTTGCCCTCAGTGTGGAAAGACCGTCAAGACGAAAGGTCATCTTAAGCAGCACATGCTAATTCACACTAGAGAAAAACCTTACAGATGTGATCAGTGTGGAAAAAAATTCATTCGTAAGTTCCATCTCAGTGGGCACATGAAAATTCACACTGGAGAAAAGTCTTACAAATGTGATCTTTGTGAAAAGAGCTTCACTCGTCAGTTCCATCTCAACAGGCACATGAGTATTCACACTGGAGAAAAGCCTTACAGATGTGATCAGTGTGGAAATAGCTTCATTCGTAAGTGTAATTTCAACAGGCACATGAAAATTCACAGTGGAGAAAAACCTTACAGCTGTGATAAGTGTGGACATGGCTTCATTCGTATGTACCATCTCAAAAGGCACATGAGAACTCACACTGGAAATAAACCTTACACATGTGATCAGTGTGGCAAGAGCTTTATAAGTAAGTCTAATCTCACCAGGCATGCGAGAATTCACACTGGAGAAAAGCTTTAAAACACCCTTACTATCTCTCTCTGATTTTCAAAAACCACCAAACGCCCACCTCCATCAAATATGAGATAATGATATTAACCTGATAAGGAACACTGTGCCGTACACGGCACACCCCTCCCTTGCACGTGAGCTGCATAAACGTCATTGTAACTTTGAAGCATTAAATCTTCAAAATATACGGTCGTGATGACCCGCTGGCTAGGGGACGGAACGAGGCAAGATATTCTCTCTTGGTCAAGGTTGCGAAAAAGTATCAATCTGCACTACCAGTACACCACCAGAACACGTCTTCAGCACGGCTGGAAACCCGAAAAAGGTTTCTCAAGTGAACAGTGTGTTTTGATTCATGGATACAAGTGCTACAATAAACACACACATAGGCTCGTTCCCGTGGGTTCTCCTGGGCTTGGCTCTCGCACTCACCGAAATGCCCAAGTACATAGTCTCAATTGCTTCACATTTGCTTTACATTTAGGCATTTAGCAGATGCTTTTATCCAAAGAGACTTACAAAGATAAGGAAACAATCAAGTGATTTGTCATAAGGAGGCAATAATACAAGAGGTGCTTATACCAAGTTACAAGTTTGTACAATTCTTAAACAATACCTGTTAAGAGAGAAAGAGAGTTAAAAGAGATGAAGACTGGCGTTACATGAGCCCTTTTGGGCTCTTAGAAAATGAGTCGGGCCTCTGCGTTCTGAACCAGTTGGAGTGGTTTGATGCTCTTTGCAGGAAGGCCAACAAGGAGAGCATTGCAGTAGTCCAACCTAGAGATTACCAGCGCCTTGATTAGGAGTTGTGCAGCATGTTCGGTGAGAAAGGGCCGTATTTTCCTGATATTATATAATGCAAGTCAACATGATCACGTCTTTGCAATGTACTCAGTGAAGGACAGTTGGTCATCAAAGATTACACCAAGGTTTCTGGCAGTAATGTTTGTATTGTCCAGTTGAATGGATAGAGCATGATTTATCTTGGGTTTTGCCAGAAATACAAGCAGCTCTGTCTTCGCAAGGTTCAGCTGGAGGTGGTGTTTCTTCATCCAAGCGGAGATGTCGGCTAAGCAGGCTGTAATGCGTGTTGCTATGGTGGTATCGTCTGGGTGAAATGAGAAGAAGATTTGGGCGTCATCAGCATAGCAGTGGTAGGAGAAGCCATGTTAAGTCTTAAGGATGTTGTGTAGATGGAGAAAAGTACTGGCCTTAGCACTGATCCCTGAGGAACCCCTAGTGAGCATCTGGTGGGCTGTGGACAACGTGCCCCTCCATGACACCCTGAAGGATCTATCGGACAGATATATCTAAACCATTGAACAGGAGTACCAGTAATCCCTAGCGTTGATAGGGTGGCTAAAACCATGTCGGAAATGTGACCGCGCCATTTTCATCTTCTTCAAAGCGTTTGGGCGCTCCAGAGCATCTGCTGTGGCCAAGTAACCTAAGCATTGCTTGACGTTGTGACCATCACCCGCTGGCAGAAAAGATATCGGTGCTTATGAACTCGAACATTTGTTAAGAAACGTATATCTGATCCCCTCCCCATACACATTCTATAACCACACCGTTTATTGGTGCACTATCATCGCTGTGGTAAAATACTGTCACATCCCTAGTCAAGGCGTGACTTTCTCTACTGCACCCTGTAAGCGATCCCTATCATATTCAAAGTAACATCCAAAGAATATTTATATGCTAAAACTAGCGTGGCATCCTCTTAAGTGCTTATGTAGTATTTTGCTGTAGACTTAAATTCCAATTATGGTCCATTTTTTTATGCGTCCTCAAGGAGCCACATACAGCGAGCATGACTAGTCTAGTATGTAGCCCAGGAGATGCATTGCGTCTGTGTATCCTTACAAGTAAAATAAACTATACTTCGCAATGTGAGCCAACGATGATTTGGATATATTTTATTATTATATGAAGTCATGTAAAGGTTTTTTGTTTAAAATTTTGTATATGAAGTTAACGGTGTTATGTGTACTCAGGAGATTTGACTCATTTGAATGTATTGCTGTCACTATGGCATTATCCACTGTTTTGTTTAAAAAAATAATTGTACAATAAAGCTGAAATCCAACCTGAATGTTGACATTGACAAAGGAGAATAGCGTACAATCAATCACTAGATCACCAAATCTTTATAATAGTTTATTTTACATTATATAATTCAAACAAAACCTTTTCTCTCTAGAAACCATGTCAGTTTCAGTTAAAATTTAAGTTCAAGTATAGTATTATAAACACTGGAGAAATACCAACAGGACATGCATGAGAAAATTTGGTCATGTTGAACAATAACAGGAATATCAAAGCTTGATAGTAAATTGTTTTGCAGTATTTTCTATTGAAAAATGCAAAAGTGGATAGAAAGCAACACCGGTAAGATCCCTGTCCTCAGGGGTCAAGGCTTTTGAAGCAGTCACATGTGGAGCTGATTTTCCTATTGAATGTAAGAATAAACATAAGGCATTTTTAATTCTATCATGACTAAATTTTAAGAAGTGGTTTCCAAGAAAGGAATTAGACTAGTCCTCCTAGACTAAAATAAATGTAAGAACTGTCCAAAGTAAAAACAACACACAACACACGTAAAGTTTTTAGTAAGGCATTTTTGTTCAAACTAGTTATATTTTCATGATTAAACTAAGGTCTAGTCCTGGGGCCTATACCATGAAGCTGGTTTAGTTGGTTAGCCAACTTTGTTTAGGATTAGTTTGTGCAAATCCTGGGTTTTGTGTACCATGAAAATAGCTTTTACCAACAAGGCCTGCACATTGGCTTGGTTTTGTCAACCTGAAACTAATCGTAACCCTGAGTTTGTTTAACCATTTTCATGGTACGGGCCCCAGGCTTAAGCTAATCCCTGTCTGGGAAACCACCCCAAAATAAATTAAACTAGGCTATAATATGATTTACGTGAGCTTTTTTACTGACTGAAATAAGCAAAAATACTTAGCCTACAGATCCTTGCCCGATGATCTTAATCAGACTCTTCTGACAACCAACGTTCACTTGATATTTTAACATTTTAAGCACAGTACTTGTTTATTAAAACATTTTGTGCTGTTGACAGGCACGTGCAGATCGCACATGAATTCTCTGTAAATCCTGTGCTCTTGAATTATTCACTTGACTGAACTTTTAACGAATGTGTAAAACAAAAACTGTCAACGGTTTCTCCTTTAAACTAATAAATACAGTGTTGGATATTTCTCTTAATTGCCCATTTATGATAACTAACTGGTTAATCGTAGGTATGTGTGTGTAACTATGGTAAATGACTGTTGTCAAGCAGCTGTTGCGTCACGCTCCCTTCCAGCAGATGGCGCAAACTCACCGCCTGTCACAAAACAACAGATGATGAAGAAGAGAAGCTCACGAGCAGCAGTAAGTGTTGTATTTGCGTTTTATTTTTGTGTGAATAATGTTTGTGTTTTTGTGGTAAACAAATTTTTATTCTCGTTTAATGTAAATTGCAGAATTTTCAAAGTATTTCTGTAGTCATAAAGGTTTTGTTTCTTGATTTTACAATTGAAATTATGTTTTTGTGTTAATATTATAATGGTTATGTTTTTGTGTTCAGATGTTCATCATGAGAGATCAGATGGATGTGATGTGCTGTAAATCAAAGCTCAGAGAGAGAGATAAACCGAACACGAAGGTTTTTATAAGTTAAAGAGTCCCTATTTTACATTTCATGATTTTAATGTATTCCTTTCTTTTTTTTTGGTGTGTAAGTTGATTTGCAAAGTTGATCAGAATGTCAAATGCATTTTCTAGATCAGATTCGGGCTTGGGTTGATGGGGTAGTATGATGCAAATATGTTAAGGAGCGCCACATTTCCATCACTCGTTTGAAGTATTCCGCTAGCAACAATACACTGGATATCTGACACACTGTACAGAATGATTAGCTTTGTAGAAATTAACATGTTTTAGAAAGGTGGGGCATAGATGAGCAACAATAATGTACAGTATGAGGGAAATAATGTTTTTTTTTACCATAAACCATGCAAAAACATTTTTTTTTTTCAAAAAATAACTCTTTTTTGAGAGCAGTAAAGGCTCTTTAAAACACTTAAATACTCTTTGTTATCATGATTGAGGTTTGTGTGTTTAGTGTTGAAATTTCAGTGAATTACACAGTGTTGATCCTATAGTAAAAGTACATCATCACAACCTGTTTAAACAGTCACTGGACCAATGTTTTAGTCTCTCCTAAGTGGAGTATGTATATAATAAAATGCTCAACCAAAATAAAAAGTTGAGTTTCTTTATATCCTTATCGACATTTATATCCTTTCTCAACCTCTAATTTATTACAGTCACTTTGAATGACTGTGTCTGTCTGTCTGCCAAATGTAGAGATATGCATTGTTGCTGTACATAGTAAACATTTGATGAACAGTTTTTCAAATACAAGTGTGGATGAAAGTGTTTTTGTTTTAATTTACTACTGAGTAGATCTTTCAAATATAAAACTTATTATTTAGTTTCAATTCTTTATCTATGTATGTTATATTGACCTTCACATTAGTTTGAATGTTTCAAAGCTCTTTATTTTATTCTCTGTTTGTTTTAATGTTATTTCCAGGATGTATCTTGTGTCTCTCTGTGTGGCTTTACTGATCAAACATCTACAGATCTTCTGGTTTCTGTCTATAATGAAGACCAGAAGACATCAGTGAATCTGCTGGACTGTGGGATAGAAGTGAAACAAGAAGACACAGAAGCAGATGAAGATTATTTGATTTATTCGGGTATGTACAGTAGTTTTTCCTGAATCAAAATTTGTCAGTGTTAATGGATGATGAACATGTTAATTCTATGGATGGGCGATATATATCGGGGGATTGTCATGCGTGTTAAAGTAAAGCCGGTTCCTTGATTGGTGGTGATTCGTTGTGCGCCTGCTTTGGGATGGAGCGGCATTTACTACACGGAGCCGTAGTTCACTGACAATCAGGGCAAAGTATTGAGGACGTATCGCCTGTGATAATTACTGCGAGATGGCCCAGCTTGTCAGTGAACAATGGCTCTGTGTAGTAAAAGCCACTCCATCTTAAAGCAGGTGCACGGCGAATTACTACTAATCAAGGAACCGACTTTACTGATAAAACGCTCATGAGAATCCCCCGATATATATCGCCCAGCCCTAGTTCATTCACTCACACACATTAAAAAGTACCTCAACCATATGTGCAAAGGGCCCACAGTGCTTACAACTGTTTTAAATTTAAACATTTCATTGTTAAACCCAAAGTATGGTTAGAAAAACAGTGGTCTTCGTGAAGAATTTTACAACCTCCTCCACATTATATAAAGGCCATGCATTTATCAGACATAGATATACCTTGTCACTCTCGGTAGACCTCTCTTGGAAGACATGATTATTACACCTAGTTTAGTAGATAGTTATGCTTTGTTCTGGTTTCACCTCACTCTAGTCTAAACTAATTTTTATATAAACTTTACTACACAATGTCATAAAAAATCTGTTAATACAGTGGATTATTTAGACCAAACTAATAACATACGGTAACCTGGATGCTGCAAATCATTTTGACAGGAACAGTTCAATATTACACAAAAATTTTGTTTAAATATGTATTTTAATAACATAAATTAGCATTACATTTAGCATTACATTACAAAATGATTAAATTAAATAGTTATTTGTGACATTTCAACATCTGGTCTGATCTTAAAACCGAAAGTAAAAGGGTTTTTTTCGTTGAAGGTCTGCATTCAATAAAAATAAGCAAATAAAATATTTTAAATCAATATAATGTTCCTTACCTTAGTTATGAGGTAGCCATGTAATAAGCGGGATAATGTACAAGCACAGGTTGTTAACTGTTATCGCCAAATAAGCCCCATCAGTGTGATACAAGACCCTCTGCTTCGTGTTGGGTCCTGATTTCTGCGATAACAACCTGCTGCCTATACATTGTCCATTACATATTGTTTAATGTGAATGAGTGGGTAAAATGATTTTACATTTATGTGTAGCAAATTCTTAACTCTACAAGATTCAGTACTCAACACTCTCAAACTCAAAATTTTTTTAATATGTGTTCCCTGGCAACTTTTAAGATATATATTTTTTTACTAACCATGCATAATTTACTTAAAGGGGTTGTTCTGTGGTATTTCAAGCATTCTTACTTATTAACACAGTTATGCTAAACAAGGGCAAAGTGTCAAAAAAGCAGTTGGGCGTGTTACAGAGTATTTCTGTGCCGAATGCACTTCACCAGGGTTCGTACAAGTTTCTGAAAGTTTTTTTCGATTACAGGTCCAACTGACGCTTCAGGGGTTTTATATACGCATCACTTCTTTATATGGGCACCTCCCCCAGAAAACCCCGCCCACCCGTCAATCAGCCGGAGACGCTAGAATTTACAAACATCACATCACGCAGCACAGCTTTGTTTAATTTAAAATCTCAACAATGGCACGAAAGAAGAAGTGTGTTTTTGGATGTAAGGAGAAGAAAGCCAGCCGAGTCCAACGATACCAAACATGGCAGAATTCACCTTACGGTTAGCCCTGTGCAGCAAAATAGCACTTAAAACTTCTGAACAAGAAACTCTATTGGCGTTATATTAAAATTTTCAGCAGAAATGGCCGAAAATTGCAAAAAACTAAAAATTACCTTTAAATTTTGTGTTTTCAACACAAAAATGGCTATAACTTTGCAACGAAAAAAGATTTTTTCACCAGATTTGATACGCTGATGAACGACCACTGAGGCTACACAAAAAAAAGTGTATGCTTGCACCACTAGTTGGCCTTATAATTGAACAAAACCTGTGAAATCAAGCAACCCTTTGGTCATACAACTGTTTCTTCACTAAACTAAACTAGATGCAACACAGTTATGGTAAATGGTAAATGGTAAATGGACTGCATTTATATAGCGCTTTTAACAGACCTATGGCCATCCAAAGCGCTTTACAAAGAATGCATGCAAAATTTTGTCATTGTGCTACCTAGTGGTTTTGAGAGAGAAATATGGTATTTTTTGCCTAAAACTGCTGCTACAGTACAGCTAAAACCTTGAGTCATCATGGATTAAGCCTTTAATGGCTTGGAGTATAATCATTGGTGGATGCCAATTCACTCCCTAGCAACCAAAGAGAATATCTTATCAACCATTTTTGCAAGAGCTATATTTCTGAATCAGAACATTGTAGAGACAACAAGGAATAATCCTATTTGTAATATATTAGCCATTAATATGTTTGAAGCAACTGATAAATTTCAGAGCATGTCAAAACATCTCAGAGGCATGGGCGGAAATCCCGGGGGGGTCGGGGGGGACAGGACCCCCCCATCTGAGGGTTGTCCCCCCTAAAAATATCATTAAAATATGTGTTTTGAAAATATTTTAATGATTTATAATACTTAAAATAGTTGTGTAAGAAGTGAAACAATACAAATGCAAACGGAGCAACAACAAAAAACTTTTAAACATTTTGATTCCCCCTCCCTTGCCTCACAGTGGTTTGGTCCACTGCCCGCGCCCCTTTTACCTCACCACCGACACACAGTCCGGTAGAGAAGACACGGAGCCGACGCGTTAATCAGCTATATACCTACAATACAACGTTTCCCATCACTTATCAGTTTATCCTCATATGTTTTAAAACTGGACTATTTTGACATGAACATATTTCGTTTTCTGAGAACAGAAGCAGACAAACGATCAAGAAAACAGTTTTATGCATTCATGCAGAGGTGAAAATAACAAATTACATTTACTCACCTTGCTGTAACTGAGTTTTTTTGTGTACTTTTACTTTGAGTAGTTTTTAAAATCTGTACTTTACTTTTACTTAAGTATGTTTAAAGTATTGTAGGCTACTTCGCTTCAAGTTAAATCATATCCGTTACTGAATAAAAAAAATAAAAAAGTAAGGTGATAAAGACGCGCCACGGATGATTGATTGATGGGCGGGGGAACGCGCAAAAAGAACCATGGAGAGGGACGAGACAGGCACGGGCTAATGCAGACCCTCAATGCAATTCTTATGAAAGAAACCCCTGGCCATTGACGCAAAGCGATTGTTTCATTCAGGTAGGGTTCATCCTCTTGAGTACGGGTTTGAGTTTGAGAATTGCCGATCGGGTTTTAACCGCTAATTTGCACGACGCGTTTTTAATATGCGCATTATCTTCCGAGGTCTAGCAGCTTCGCGTCAAGTCAAACACAACTTAAGAACGTCCTCGAGAATGCACAGATCATTAGACATTGAGGAGAGAGAGAGAGCGCGAGAGAGAGAGATTGAAAGACATCAGGTACACAGGTCTGGGAAGCTATAGAATACAATAAACGTGTGAAGGATAAAAGTATTATGGCACTCATCTCATTATATGCTCATTTATGTATATAGTTTAATAACATAATGTATGTTACCAGCAATACATCAATTACAGCCTTACTATAATGATTGTATTTACTGCTGACCTCATATTATTTTTGCTTCAAAATTGCATAACTCACCTGTAAAAATCATTAAATAATTCCATAAATGTTTCTTAGTTATAAAAAAGCTTTTTATTTTATTAACTTTTTGTTATTGCACTTTAATTGTAAAGATGTTTAAAATTAAAACATAGTGTGAGATGTATACATCCTTCCTTCTTGAACTAGAAACCTCTCCCCGCTGTAAAAAAGTAACTTTTACTCTTAAAATTAAAATGACTTACTTTTTACTTGAGTAGATTTTTAGACCAGTAACTTTACTTTTACTTAAGTAAAATATAATTAAAGTAACTTTACTTTTACTTAAGTAGAATATTTCATTACTCTTTTCACCTCTGCATTCATGTGTATTAAAATTAAATTTGCGTCCGTTCATAGAGAAAGAGAAACGTTTTCTATCTGTACACATTTCCTGGCAAGTACAATTTTGCCTGTATTATTGGTGTCCCCTTCAAAAATTGTTATTGAAAAAATTTATGTTTATTGTCCCCCCCAACATTTAGATGAAATTTCCGCCCCTGCTCAGAGGGTTAAGTATCTGCCCTTTATCTGCCTTTTTAAACATAATTATAGTTTTCACTGCATTTCTATCATCAAATTCTTCATAATGATTTTCTCTGTTCATTTTAGATCAGAAAGCAGTTAAGGAGGAAATTTCACAACTCAATGAAATGGAAGAGAAACCTCATCATTTGATACCCAAGGAAGAATCTCTGAGCTGCTCGATAACTGCGAGGAATTTGTCCCAAAAGCAAAAGGCAACAGCCAAAGATGCTCTTATTTGCCCTCAGTGCGGAAAGACCTTCACTAAGAAAGGTCAACTTAATTGGCACATGCAAATTCACACTAGAAAAGAGCCTTACAGATGTGATCAGTGTGGAAGTAGCTTTATTCGTAAGTCCCATCTCAACCGGCACATGGAAATTCACACTGGAGAAAAGCCTTACAGATGTGATCAGTGTGGACATGGCTTCATTCGTAAGGCTGACCTAAATAGGCACATGAGAATTCACACTGGAGAAAAGCCTTACAGATGTGATCAGTGTGGAAATAGCTTTAGTCGTAAGTCCCATCTCAGCCGGCACATGGGAATTCACAGTGGAGAAAAGCCTTACAGCTGTGATCAGTGTGGACATGGCTTCATTCGTAAGTGTAATCTCAACAGGCACATGAGAATCCACACTGTAGAAAATCCTCACACATGTGATCAGTGTGGAAAGAGTTTTAACAATAAATGGCACCTTAATGACCACACAAGAGCCCACACTGGAGAAAAACCTTACAGATGTGATCAGTGTGGAAATAGCTTTATTCATAAGTCCCATCTCAACCGCCACATGGGAATTCACAGTGGAGAAAAGCCTTACAGATGTGATCAGTGTGGAAAAACCTTCAATCGCAAGGCTGACCTGAATAGGCACATGAGAATTCACACTGGAGAAAAGCCTTACAGATGTGATCAGTGTGGACATAGCTTTATTCGTAAGTCCCATCTCAACCGGCACATGGGAATTCACACTGGAGAAAAGCCTTACAGATGTGATCGGTGTGGACATAGCTTCATTCGTAAGTGTAATCTCAACAGGCACATGAGAATCCACACTGTAAAAAAGCCTCAAACATGTGATCAGTGTGGAAAGAGTTTTAAAAATAAATGGCACCTTAATGACCACACAAGAGCCCACACTGGAGAAAAGCCTTACAGATGTGATCAGTGTGGAAATAGCTTCATTCGTCAGTCCCATCTCAACCGGCACATGAGAATTCACACTAGAGAAAAGCTGTAAAAAGCCCCTACTATCCTGATTTTCACATTTGAACGCCAGTTCAACAGTTAGATGTTGATGTGGACATGTTACACAAACTGCCCGCCCGCTCACTAAAAGATGGCTAAATGGGCAGTCACACTACACTTTTTATTACATGGACTTCCATTCATATGGATGCGAATGCATCAGACTGATAACACATGCTAGTGCACAGATATTTATACAGTTTAAGTTTGGTGAACTTTGTCACCAAATGAAATATGTGACCAGTAGAAAACCGTTATGTCACAGCTAGCAGTGACGGTTGTCATAAACATTGCGCAACTGCGATGGTACAGTGCATCCCGTAGTGGTTTGCAGGTCAAAAAGTAAGAAAAATATAAAGTACAGGCTTGTCCAGCGAGATTTCTTCAAGTTCGTGTGAATGCAAATGGCCAGCATACTCCATGTTAGTGCGTTATTTGCAAGGGGAGGCAACTGAGTGATGACCTGCTGGCTAGCGGGTGGAACAATGAGGCAAGATATTTGATGTGTCCCTAACAAGTAACAACGGTCAACTTGACCAATCACAGCGTTTCAGAAGAAGGGTTTCATAGAGTCTGGAAGTAACTGGAAAGAGAAGCGCTAGAATAATGTAAAATATGTGACGGCAGTGTTGGGCAATCAGGGGCCGATGAATAAGATGTTTGTGTTATTTAAGTTTACAAGATGATCCTGAAGTCTGCAGTTTCAAATCTTTTAAGTTCACGATGTGATTGACTTTGAGGTTTTACTTCAGCCTTTTTCTTGTTTTTGTATTTTTAAATGATTTGGATACATGTTATTATTATAAGAAGTCATGTAAAGGTTTTTTGTTTGGAATTTTGTATATAAAGTTAATTGTGTTATTTGTAGATTTGATTCACTTGAATGTATTGCTGTCACTATGGCATTATACACTGCTTTGTTTAAAAAAAAATATTGTACAATAAAGCTGAAATCCAACCTGAATGTTGACATTGACAAAGGAGAATAACATACAATCAGTCACTAGATCATCAAATCTTTATAATAGTTTATTTTACATTTATATATTTTTAACAAACCCTATGCTATCTAGAAACCATGTCAGTTACGGTTAAAAATTAAGTTCAAGTATTAGTATTATAAATAGTGATGCACCGATGTATCGGCCGCCGATATTTATCGGCCGATTTTTGATGAATTTGAAACCATCGGCATATCGGCAATAGCACGAGAAAGGCCGATACCGATTGTTTATTAATTAACTGCATAAAGAAATCCATTATATGTAAAAAAAAAATTAGTTAATGTTGTTAATAAAATAAATGCTGAATAGCAAAAAACACCTTTGAAGGTTGTCATGCTGTCTTATTATATTTGTTTCAGCTTAATTTGTGCCTCTCTTATTATGTTGGTCAGTTGAATGTTAATTAGATCCAATCCATTATTTGATGCAGAAAAAAATTAGCTAATAGACCAACTGTATAGTGTTATATACAAGTGTTTAATATCGGTATCGGCCAGACGTTGTCTGTTTAAATCGGTATCGGCCCAAAAAAATCCTATCGGTGCATCCCTAATTATAAACACTGAAGAAATACCAACAGGACATGCATGAGAAAAATTTGTAATGTTGGACAATAACAGGGATCTCAAATAGTAAATTGTTTTGCAGTAATGTCTATTGAAAATTCAAAAATGGAGAAAAAGGAATGCCGGTGAGTTCCCTGTCCTCAGGGGTCACGGCTTTTTTAAAGCAGTCACATGTGGAGCTGATTTTCCTATTGAATGTAAGAATAAACATAAGGCATGTTTAATTCTATCATGACTAAACTTTAAGGAGCGGTTTCCAGGAAAGGAATTAGACTAGTCCAGAGGTGTAAAGAGTAGCTGAAAGCCATACTTGAGTAAAAGTACAAATTCCTTACTGTAAAAATTACTCCACTACAAGTTACAAGTTACCAATTTAAATACGACTTGAGTAAAAGTATTAAAGTAACCCAATTTAAAAGTACTCAAGTATTTTTACTCGTACTGAATGTTGGCTCAAAGATGCACTAGTCCTCAACACAAAGAGACATTGTAGATCTGGGCAGTGAAAACTAAGAAAGTTTATTTATGAGGTTTTATTTCCTAATATAGAAAAGAAATCAAACTCCTCAAAATTTTGACCTGGCAGAACAAACACAGATTAAACATAGTCATAGTCTTTTGACAAAAATTTAATTAAGTTTTAGTCATATTTTTGTCATCTGAATTAATTTAGTTTTAGTCTAATTTTATTCAACTAAATGCCATGAGATTTTAGTCTAGAAATCTACATTCAATTTAATTTAAACCCATTTAATTTTAGTCTAGTGTCATTGTGTACTTGAATGTGCCATGCTGAAAAATATATAGCCTAACTTTGTGATATAAATATATGGTAACACTTTACAATAAGGTTCATTAGTTAACATTAGTTAGCTACATTACTCAACATGAACTAATAATGAACTGCACTTATACAGCATTTATTCATCTTTGTTCATGTTAATTTCAACAATTACTAATACTTTATTAAAATCTTGTTAACATTACCAAATATTCTTATATAGGCCTATCCTAAAAAAAAATATAATTTTAATATTAAAAAAATTCCTGTAAACTAAAATTACACTAACAGAAATATGATAATGTATATTAAAATCGTGAAGTTGAAAGATTAATTGTAAACACATGCAGTACGTAACACCACTATCTCACATTAAGTGCACTACATTTCTTCCGTCATGCATCCCTCTTTACAGTAAATACATTACAGCATACTTGATTAAATGTGAGGACAGTGAAATTGTACACTTATTATCAATCTTATAATGTACTTAAGTTACTCGGGCAATCAGTACAGGACCTCGCTGGTTTATTTTGGCTTATATAGTAAGTTATATCAAGTTATGTAACCAGCTCAGGTTAGCTGATACAGTAGCGTCAGAGTATATAAACATTTGTGCTTGCCTTTGAGTTGCGGGATGACCGTCCTGCAATCGCGCATCACTTTTGTTTTGATTTGTAGCATCACATGTTTAACAAAGGGTCCCTTGACAGAAGCAAATGTGATATGCATCCATATGTTTGCTCTTTATCTCTTCTCTCAGACCAGACGCGAACTTTTCTCTACAGTTTATGACATACGCAGCACGCAGATGTCCCGCTACGGTGGCTCAACGCAAGCCATTCAGCGTTTGACATCAAAGTACCGCGAGACCAGACTTCTCCATATGCATTTGATTCGCTCTCGCAGTACTTTGATTTCATACGTTTGCTCTGCGCAGCGCCAAATGAAGTCCCTCAGTTGTGTGTGTCCGTGTAACCTCGCGACCACAGATTCTATCCATCATCACCCTCTGACACTTTCGTCTCGTTTTTATTTGACGAATAAACAATGTAGCGAGTAACGTTAAGTGTCATTTCAAATGTAGTGGAGTAAAGAGTACAAATACCCTATCAAAAATGTAATTGAGTAGAGAGTAAAAGTTGCCTATATTTTTGATACTCAGTACAAGTACAAAGTAGCCCAAAAAATACTTAAGTACAGTAACGAAGTACATTTACTCAAGTACTTTACACCTCTGGACTAGTCCTAGACTAAAATAAATGTAAGAACTGTCCAAACTGAAAAGAACTTGTACCGACATATCTTAAAATACATCAGTGCCTTTTGTTTTACCTCAGAATGCACACAAGTAATGTTTTTAGTAAGGCATTTTTATTCAAACTAGTTATAGTTACATAATTAAACTAAAGCCTAGTCCTGGCTTAAGCTAATCCCTTTCCGGGAAACCACCCCAAAATAAATAAAAATACTAGGCTATTATATAATTTACATGAGCTTTTTTACTGACTGAAATAAGCAAACATACGTACAGATCCTTGCTCGATGAACTTAACCAGACTCTTCTGATAACCAACGTTTGTCACTTGATATTTTAACATTTTAAGCACAGTACTTGTTTATTAAAACATTTTGTGCTGTTGTCATGCACGTGCAGATTGCTCATGAATTTTCTGTAAATCCTGAGCATAGACCGTAAAAAAAGCTCTTGAATTATTCACTTGACTGAACTTTTAACGAATGTGTAAAACAAAAACTTTCAACGGTTTCTCCTTTAAACTAATAAATACAGTAATGGATATTTCTCTTGGTTGCCCAATTATGATAATTAACTGTGGTAAATCGTAGGGATGTGTGTGTAACTATGGTAAATGACTGTTGTCAAGTAGCTGTTGCGTCACGCTCCCGTCCAGCAGATGGCGCCACTCACCGCGTGTCACATAAAACAACAGAAGAAGAAACAAAGACGCTCGCGAGCAGCGGTAAGTGATGTGTTGTGTTTGCTTTTTATTTGTGTGTGAATAATGTTTGTATATTTGTGGTAAACAAAGTTTTATTCTCATTTAATGTAAATTGGCGTATATTTTTTTACCAGGCGGAGTTATTTCTGTAGTCAGAAAGGTTTTGTTTCTTGATTTAACAAAGTTGCAGTCATTTATAATCCTATTGAAATGATGTTTTTGTGTTAATATTATAATGGTGATGTTTTTGTGTTCAGATGTTCATCATGAGAGATCAGATGGATGTGATGTGCTGTAAATCAAAGCTCAGAGAGAGAGATAAACCGAACACGAAGGTTGGTATAAGTTAAGGAGCTCATATTTTACATTTCATGATTTTAATGTATTCATTTTTTGGTGTGTGTAAGTTGATTGGCAAATATGATCAGAATTGTCATCTCTATTTCTGCTTCTGGATCAGATTCGGGCTTGTATTGTTGGGGTAGTATGATGATATTAACTTCTGTTGAGCTATTAAATCTTCCAAATATGTTAAGGAGCGCCACATTTCCATCACTCGTTTGAAGTATTCCGCTAGTAACAATAGACTGGATACACTATACAGAATGATTAGCTTTGTAGAAATGAACATGTTTTAGAAAGGTGGGGCATAGATGAGCAACAATATTGTACAGTATGAGGAAAATAATGTTTTTTTACAATAAACCATGCAAAAACATTGTTTTTCACCAAATACACAAAATAACTCTTTTCAGAAAGTACTAAAGGCTCTTTAAAACACTTAAACACTCTTTGTCATCATAATTAAAGTTTGTGTGTTCAGTGTTGAAATCTCAGTGAATGACACAGTGTTGATCCTATAGTGAAAGTACATCATCACAACCTGTTTAAACAGTCACTGGACCAATGTTTCTCCTAACTGGTTTGTGTCTATAATAAGATGCTCAACCAAAATAAAAAGTTGAGTTTCTTTATATCCTTATCGACATGGGACATTACTCAGTAAGAGTTTACGCTTTCTCAACCTCAAATTTATTACAGTTACTTTGAATGACTCTGTCTGTCTGTATGTCAAATGTAAAGATATGCATTGTTGCTTGCTGTATGTAGTAAACATTAGATTCACAGTTTTTCAAATACAAGTTTGGATGAAAGTGTTTTTGTTTTAATTTACTACTGAGTACATCTTTCAAAATATAAAACTTCTGTCATTTGGTTTAATTTCTTTATCTATGAATGTTACATTGACCTTCAATTTAGTTTTAATTAGTATTTTATTATCTGTTTGTTTTAATGTTATTTTCAGGATGTATCTGGTGTCTCTCTCTGTGGCTTTACTGATCAAACATCTACAGACCAGAAGACATCAGTGAATCTGCTGGACTGTGGGATAGAAGTGAAACAAGAAGACACAGAAGCAGATGAAAGTTATTTGATTTATTCGGGTATGTACAGGGTATTTCCTGAATCAAAATTGGTCGTTGGTAATTGTTGCGGTGACTGCCAATCAGTCACTCACAGAGGTTGTGGGCGAATGCTGTTTGACTCGTGTACCAATAACAATGTCCATATCTTCACGCTCACGTTCTATTTGGTTTATTCATATATAGTTTAAATATTAAAAAGAGTTTACAAAGATCACAAATTCTTACAGATGTTACATATGGCTTTCCAATGCCATTCCAATCACGGTCAAAACTGGTATGCTCATTACCCACACCTGTCCAGCATTTCTTCTTTACCCATTTTATACATTTCCCCAAACTCAATACTCCACCTAGTGTACAAAATAAGAACACCATAAATGGCTCTTACAGTAATGGTTGATGAACATCTTCATTCTAGGGCTGTGTGATATATATCCGGGGACTATCATGCGTGTTTCATTAGTAAAGCCAGTTCCTTGATTAGTAGTAATTCGCTGTGCACCTGCTTTAAGATGAAGCGGCATTTACTACACAGAGCCGTAGTTCACTGACAATCGGGGCAATTTCACATTAAGTATCGAGGACGTATCGCCTGCGATAATTAATGCGATATGGCCCAGCTTGTCATTGAACAACGGCTATGTGTAGTAAATGCCGCTCCATCTGAAAGCAGCTGATGGTGATTTACGTCTAATCAAGGAACCGGCTTTACTAATGAAACGCACATAATAATCCCCGGATATATATCGCCCAGCCCTGCTATACATTGTCCATTACATATTGTTTAATGTGAATGAGTGGGTAAAATGATTTTACATCTATCTGTAGTGAATTCTTAACTCTACAAGATTCAGTACTAAAAACTCTTGTAAACAAATGTTTAATATGTGTTCCCTGGCAACTTCTAAGATATATATTTTTACTAACCATGCAGAAACATAATTTACTTAAAAATACAAACATGTACATACAAGTTAGATACATATCATTGTAGCACAGTTTCTGCTAAATACAGTGTTGGCTGCATAATAATGAATCATGACAAATAATTTGCAGAATACAAGGTTTTGCTTACATCATATATGCATGTGTACAATAATTATGTATATATAAATACACACACATGTGTATATACATTTTTATATTGATATTAATATAAATACTTAATATATAAAATATTTTTTCTTAAAATTATACATAAATGTGTGTGTATTTATTTATACATAAATATTACACATGCATATATGATGTAAACAAAATCTTTAATACTGCAAAAGATAATTTGCGAATAATCGTTATGCAGTCTTATTTGTGATATTAGCCATAAATATGTTTTAAGCAACTGAAAAATTTCAGAGCAGGTCAAAACATCTCCGGGGCCCCAAAAGACACCAGAGGGTTAAGTATCTGCTAGGGCTGCAGCTATCGATTCTTTTTGTAATCGATTAATCTAGCACTGAATCAATCGATTAATCGAGTAATCGGATAAACATTTTGTGTGTGTTTTTAAACAACTAAAACAAATAATGCATAACGAAAATGACGTGGCTGTAAAATGTTCAAGCATTTGGCTTTTATTTCTAAACAAAACCAGAGGTATTTGGCTCCAAAAAATAAGCCTATTTATTTCAATTTTTACCCATTTAGTGTTTATAAGTGCCAGTGCCAACAATTAAGCACTTTAATTTATTAATATGCACAACAGGTTTCATGCTGTAATCTAGCCCTGACATCAGAGTAAATATCTGGTTTATGTACATTTCTACACCTGCAGCATTTACCATTAGGATACTAAATAATATATCATTTCTGGGGTGAGCCTATTTGCTATGATAACAACCTGCGTTTGTCTGTGCACGCGTGCTGTGGGTGAGGAAGAGTGACACCCCAGTCAGATGTTCAGTTGCTTCATTGCATTTTGGTACCGCAGAAATACATACATTCATTTTCAATAGAACGCTGCATTTGGTTTGCATCACTTGCATTGCGGTGCATTTTAGGTTAAGAAATCACAACATCACGTCTCGCTGTATACAGTGAATGCATGCTGAAATTATTGTTGTGTGGCTACATAAAAGTTTAAGCATATGTGATGCATTGAGCGATCGGTCTGACTCGCGTGAGAGAGAATAACTTCCTTTTGCTAAACTCCAATAAGACAAAGATTATTATTATTGAACAAAATATGTCAGATTACAAGTTGCCCATATATGATTGCACTGTGGTGCCGTTTTTTGGTACACACACCTGTAAAGTGCATGCGTGTGTGTGAAGGGGTTCTTTTTTAAGATATACTCTCCTGCAATTGAACGGGAATACATTTACTACTTAAAAACATCATATCTAGTCAAACCGCATAACAACATCGCTACAAATACAGTATGGGATTAAAATCAGCGGAAGCTACGTTACCTTGTTTCATCGACGCTTGGTGAAACGGAGGTGAATGTTTTCGGTTCAGATGCTGAATGTAATGATAATGTAATGATCCCAAACTTTAGACATTCTGTCTCTGCCGTTTATGGACATATTCGCTCCGCCATCGCGCCAACTAAATTCAAAATGTACCACGTGCTATGATGTGCTTCCTGAACATTGAACAACGGTCCGTGTGAATCAGATCTCGGCGTGTGTAGTGCGTGTCATAGGAATTTAACGAGGCTTCGAGGCAGAATTTTTGCCTCGAGGAATTTTTTGAATCGAGTAAATTGACTAACTCGATGAATCGTTTCAGCCCTAGTATCTGCCCTTTATCTGCCTTTTTTAACATAATTATAGTTTTCAGTGCATTTTTTACCATCAAATTCTTCATAATGATTTTCTCTGTTCATTTTAGATCAGAAAGTGGTAAAGGAGGAAATTTCACAACTCAATGAAATGGAAGAGAAACCTCATCATTTGATACCCAAAGAAGAATCTCTGAGCTGCTTGATAACTGCGAGGAATTTGTCACAAAAGCAAAAGGCAACTAAGAAAGATCAACTTAATCAGCACATGCTATTTCACACTAGAAAAGAGCCTTACAGATGTGATCAGTGTGGAAAAACCTTCAATCGCAACCCTGACCTGAATAGGCACATGATTATTCACACTGGAGAAAAGCCTTACATATGTGGTCAGTGTGGAAAGAGCTTCTTTATTAAGTCTGATCTCAACAGGCACATGAGAATCCACACTGGAGAAAAGCCTTACAGATGCGATCAGTGTGGACAGAGCTTCATTCGTAAGTCCCATCTCAACAGGCATATGGGAATTCACACTGGACAAAAGCCTTACAGATGTGATCTGTGTGGACAGAGCTTCATTCGTAATTGTAATCTCAACAGGCACATGAGAATTCACACTGGAGAAAAGCCTCACACATGTGATCAGTGTGGAAAGAGCTTCATTCGTATGTCCCATCTCACCAGGCACATGAGAATTCACACTAGAGAAAAGCTTTAAAAAGCCCCTACTATCCTGATTTTCACATTTTAACGACACCTTCATCAATTATGAGATAATAAAATAAACAGAATGTTCTTGATATATATGATACGATACATGTATGATACATTCATCAAATACTTCTACTTCTGCTTGGCTTAATCCCAGCTTCAGGCCATTCAGAAATACCAGTTTGTTGGCAGAATCCATTAAGAGTCTGATAGAAATGAACACTGGGTTTGTAGTCCAATAGTTAGATGTTGATGTGGACATGTAACACATTTGCAAACCGCTCGCCCGCTGACTAAAAGGATGGCTAAATGGGCAGTCACACTACACAACATTGACTTCCATTCATATGCATGCGAATGCATCAGACCAAAAACGCATGCTAGTGCACAGATATTTTGCTGCATACCAAAGTTCAAGTCTGGTGAACTCTGTCCTGCGAATACGTTTTGCAGGGAGATATGTGACCAGCAGAAAACTGTTATGTCATGGCTAGGGCAGTGATGGTTGTCATAACTATTGCAGCACTGCGGTGGTACAGTGCATCCCGCGGTGGTTTGCACGTAAAAAAAATCTAAAGTACAATCTCGCCCAGCGAGATTTCTTTAAGTTTGTGTGAATGCAAACGACATGTTAGTGCGTTATTTGCAAGGGGAGTCAAGTGAGTGATGACTTGCTGGCTAGGGGGCAGAACAATAAGGCAAGATATTTGATGTGTCCCTGTCCTTAACAAGTAACAACGGTCAACGTGACCGATCACAGTGTTTCAGAAAAAGGAAAGAAAAAGTCTGGAAGTAACATACTGGAAAGAAAAGCGCTAGAATAATGTAAAATATGTGACAAAAAATGTGACGACAGTGTTGGGCAATCAGGGGCCGATAAGTAAGAGGTTTGTGTACTTTAACTTTACAAGATGATTTTAAGGTTTTTTTTGTAATACAAACATGTTTATTTCCATTTACAAGCGTAACAATTTAAATGTACTTCAGAAGAAAAACAGTGAAGATCATTTAACGAAAGCATTTTTTTCATGAAAAGCTTCATTTAAATATAATTTAACATTTTGTTTGTAAAAAAATTAGGAAACATCAGGCTTTGTTTTTCGGATTTGCTTTTCTAGCTTGTTTTTAGAATTGAATGTTTATGAACCTGAATACAACACATTGTAAATAAAGATTTGTTGGTTCAACTTAAAAAAGGAAGTTAACTGGTTGCCTCAAAATTTTGAGTTCCTTCTACTTAAAAATATTAGTTGACTAAAAAAAGTTGTCAAAATTGTTGTCAACTATTTTATTTTATATTTTTTTAGTTAAATTAACTTAAAATTTTAAGGCAACCAGGTATCTTAAATTTTTAAGTTAATTAACCAACTTTTTGATACAAAAGCCTTAAATATTATTAACTGGCATTATGTTCAAAACCATGTTGACCATAACATATAAAAGATGCTAAGCACTCCAAAACTTTAAACTACATCAGTAGCTCAGTCTTAACAACATCCAAAGACCTTAACATGATAACTTAGATGATTATCCATCAAAACAGAAAGCACTGAATCCATCTCATATTGAAGTCTTGCAGAATATCAGCCAAAGCTGTTGTATTCTTTATTATATCCCGTTTAATCTCTGCAGTTTGGAATCAAACCTGTAAGTTCACGGTGTGATTGACTTTGAGGTTTTACTTCAGCCTTTTTCTTGTTTTTGTATTTTTAAGTGATTTGGACCTATTTTATTATTATATGAAGTCATGTAAAGTTTTTTTGTTTGAAATTTTGTATATAAAATTAACAGTGTTATGTATACTAAGGAGATCTGATTCACATGAATGTATTGCTGTCACTATGGCATTATCCACTGCTTTGTTTAAAAAAAATTATTGTACAATAAAGCTGAAATCCAACCTAAATGTTGACATTGACAAAGGAGAATAACGTACAATCAATTACTAAATCATCAAATCTTTTTATAGTTTATTTTACATTATATATTTTGAACAAAACCTTTGCTCTCTAGAAACCATGTCAGTTTCGGAATTTAATTGGAAGTATTAGTATTATATAAACATTGAAGAAATACCAACAGGACATGCATGAGAAAAAATTGTAATGTTGGACAATAACAGGAATATCAAAGCTTGATAGTAAATTGTTTTTGCAGTATTGTCTATTGAAAAATTCAAAAATTGAGAAAAGGAATGCCGGTGAGATCCCCGTCCTCAGGGGTCACATGTGGAGCTGATTTTCCCTGCTGAAAAAAACAGCATACCAGCAAGACCAGCATATGTTGTGTTTTGGTGCTGCTTTGCTAGTGAACACCAGCTAAACCAGCACCAGCATTAGCACCAGCTAAACCAGCACCAAACCAGCATTAGCACCAGCTAAACCAGCAACAAACCAGCATTAGCACCAGCTAAACCAGCACCAAACCAGCATTAGCACCAGCATCCCATGCTGGTCATACCAGCAAGACCAGCATATGTTGTGTTTTGGTGCTGGTATGCTGGTGACCAGCATACCAGCTAAGGCCTAGTCCTGCATTAAACTAATCCCTGTCCCGGAAACCACGCCAAAATATATTAAACTAGGCTATTATATAATTTACATGAGCTTTTTGCTGACTAAAATAAGCAAAATACTTACAGATCCTTGCTCGATGAACTAAACCAGACTCTTCTGGCGACCAACGGTCACTTGATGCACGTGCAGATCTCACATAAATTCTCTGGAAACGTAACGTTACTGTTACAGAGTATTTATGTTGAATTATTGACTTGAAGCATTTACTTGACTGAACGTTTAACTAATGGGTAAAACAAAAACTGTCAACGGTTTCTCCTTTAAACAAATAAATACAGGGTTGGATATTTCTCTTGGTTGCCCAATTATGATAATTAACTGTGGTAAATCGTAGGGATGTGTGTGTAACTATGGTAAATGACTGTTGTCAAGAAGCTGTTGCGTCACGCTCCCGTCCAGCAGATGGCGCCAACTCACCGCGTGTCACATAAAACAACAGATGAAGAAGAAAAAGCTCACGAGCAGCAGTAAGCGTTGTGTTGTTTTTGCTTTTTATTTGTGTGTGAATAATGTTTGTATCTTTGTTGTAAACAAAGTTTTATTCTTGTTTAATGTAAATTGCCAGATTGTTTTACCAGGCAGAATTTTCAGTTATTTCTGTAGTCAGAAAGGTTTTGTTTCTTGATTTAACAAAGTTGCCGTTGTTTATAATCCTATTGAAATGATGTTTTTGTGTTAATATTATAATGGTGGTGTTTTTGTGTTCAGATGTTCATCATGAGAGATCAGATGGATGTGATGTGCTGTAAATCAAAGCTCAGAGAGAGAGATAAACCGAACACAAAGGTTTGTATAAGTTAAAGAGCCCCTATTTTACATTTCATGATTTTAATTTATTCCTTTTTTTGGAGTGTAAGTGTGTCACACCGCACTGGCAAAGTTGATCAGAATTGTCATCTGCACTTAAACACTCTTTGTTATCATGATTGAGGTTTGTGTGTTTAGTGTTGAAATCTCAGTGAATGACACAATGTTAATCCTATAGTGAAAGTACATCATCACAACAGTCACTGGACCAATGTTTTAGTCTCTCCTAAGTGGTTTGTGTATATAATAAAATGCTCAACCAAAATAAAAAGTTGAGTTTCTTTATATCCTTATCGACATGGGACATTACTCAGTAAGAGTTTAAGTTTTCTCAACCTCAAATTTATTACAGTCACTTTGAATGACTGTGTCTGTCTGTCTGCCAAATGTAAAGATATGCATTGTGCCTGTACGTAGTAAACATTAGATTCACAGTTTTTGTGTGGATGAAAGGTTTTTTGTTTTAATTTACTACTGAGTAGATCTTTCAAATATAAAACTTCTGTAATTTGGTTTAATTTCTTTATCTATGAATGTTACATTGACCTTCACATTAGTTTGAATGTTTCAAAGCTCTTTATTTTATTCTCTGTTTGTTTTAATGTTATTTCCAGGATGTATCTGGTGTCTCTCTCTGTGGCTTTACTGATCAAACATCTACAGATCTTCTGGTTTCTGTCTGTAATGAAGACCAGAAGACATCAGTGAATCTGCAGGACTGTGGGATAGAAGTGAAACAAGAAGACACAGAAGCAGATGAAGGTGATTTGATTTATTCAGGTATGTACAAGGTTTTTCCTGAATCAAAATTAGTCTTTGGTGGTGGTTGATGAACATGTTCATTCACTCACACGCACATTAAAAAGTACCTTAACCATGTGTACAAAGGGCCCACAGTGCTTACAACTGTTTTAAATTTAAATATTTTACATTGATACAAGACCCTCTGCTTCCTGTTGGGTCCTGATTTCTGCGATAACATCTTGCTGCCTTTGTCTACATTGTCTATTACATATTGTTTAATGTGAATGAGTGGGTAAAATGATTTTACATTTATGTGTAGCAAATTCTTAACTCTACAAGATCCAGTACTCAAAAGTCTTGTAAACAAATGTTTAATGTGTGTTCCCTGGTAACTTCTAAGATATATATTTTTACTAACCATACAGAAACTTAATTTACTTAAAAATACAAACATGTACATGGGTCAAAGACGAGACGTCACCATTTTGGTGTCCGCATCAAATATAATTTACAAAAGTGATTTTACATACAAAAAACACCTATAAAATGAAAGTAAAATGTCTACTTTTATGTTTCAAATAACTTTTGTGAAAATACAATGACCAAATATGAGTTTAATAATGCTCCAAAGTGTAAAATCGTCATTCAGCGTAATGGTCCGGACTATGATTTTACTAATACATTTTTAAATAAACGTATAAAATACCAGGTTAAAAAAATATTTGCTTCCTTGGCATGTTCACATAAGTGTTGGCTGTTTTATATTAATAGGACTATGTGTTATTTTTTTCGTTAAATATTGAAACAACTAGGGGACTTTTGTCCCGAATATGCAGTTTGTCAGAGGTCATTCAGTGTAACGGGATCAGGAAGCCATTTTGAAATTAAATAAACAAACAATAGACATCATCAAAGGGGCCCCCTGAAGACCATGTGGTGATTCAGCAAGGTAAGTTTATTGCTCTTAAATATTTGATAATTTCACCTTTTCATAGTGTGGTATCTTGAGTTACAAAAACGACTGTCATTCAGTGAAATGCAAAAAAACACTTTTATTGTTAGATTTTTTGAAAAATAAGTAGATGTTGTGAATAATGAGGATAAAAATTTCTGGTCAAGTTCACTGTTTGATATAGGTATCTAGTTGTTAACTACTAATATTAGCTTAAGTAAAAGTTTCGTCATTCAGGGTAATGTTTTGTCATTCGGTGTAATGAAAATTGTATGTTACACCACAGTGTCATCCATTACACTGAATGATAGAGTCACTGTTTAGATAACATTTTTAGCATTTTATTTCTATTTCAGATAAATGAGGGATGTTTAGCACAAAAAAAATATATCAAACTTTATCAATATTAATGTTTTAATGCATTTTTGTCGTTTTGGTACTGATTTCTTTTAGATGCCCACAAACAAAGAGAACGTTTCTAGGCACTGGCAGAAAGTTAATGCAGACCCAGTAGCTAGGGCAATGCATTTAGCAAGGAGACGAGAAAGGTATTGAGGAGTGCAATGTAAAAATAATAGGGCTGGGTTTAAAAATATAGATTTCTCTATTTTAATCAATTCTAATCTTGAAGAAACAATAGTGGTTTGTAAATCCCAATAATCGATCTTTCAGTCTATGCTGTTTTTAGCTGATGTTAACCAATATCAAATTGATTTGAAATTGAATCAAATCGTGAAATTTGTGTCCAAGCCTAGCCCTACAGAATAATAGTTTACTGCTGTTTTTAGATAGAGACTCCACCCTACCTATACCACAAGTTAAAGGGATAGTTCACCCAAAAATGAAAATTGGTAAAACCTGTATGAATTTTTTTGTTCTGATAAACACAAAGGAAGATATTTTGAGCAATGTTTGCAACCAAACCGTTCATGGACCCCATTTACTTCCATAGTATTATATTTAGTATCATAGTATGGGGTCCACAAAAGGTTTGGTTACAAACATCTCTCAAAATATCTTCCTTCCATTTATGCGGGTTTGAAACAACACAAGAGTGAGTAAATGATGACAGAATTTTTATTTTTGGGTGAACTATCCCTTTAAGAGAGGCCACTGAGGGGATTCTCCGCCCATAATACAAATCCTGATAACATGTAATTTATGTAACCAAACAGAAAGTATTTTTAATTAATAACACGTATTATATAGATATATGTCAATAATTTTATGTCAATAATTACATGGAATCTGTATTTCAGCAACCAGAGAAGAAAGCAAGCTGCCTTGGCTGCAAATCCTGATCACCCGTCAATCAGGAATTTATCAGATGCTGCAGCTGAGAAGAAGCGAAAGCAATGGCGGAAAAATCAAAGAAAACACAGGGCAGAAGCTAAACGAATAAGGGCAGTTCTGGATCTTATTATACAGTATTACCACCTGTTCAGTTAATTTTTACGAATATGATATGTATTGTGGAATAAAATGATTATTAATTTCAGCATCTACTTCTGTGATTTGTTTAGGAATAAAATGATACAGAATAATATTCAAAACAAAAACAAACAAAACAATGACACTATTTTTGTCAAAAATGTCATTCAGTGTAACAAACCATGGTCATTCGGTGTAACACATATATTTATGTAGAAATGAAACAATATACTTATTCTGAGCTGTACTTATTAAAATATGTAAAATAATGTATGATCCTACAAAAATTTTATTTGATTTGAATTGATTTTCACTTCCTTACAAAAACTTCTTGCTGACAAATGGGTAAAACCTAATGGTTTAAAGGATATTGGCGAAGTAAAATGCTTTAAAATGAAAAATAGTTAGTATTTGGTGTCTGCACTGTGATCTATAAATATAGTCTTGTAATGTGTCATCAAATAATAGTTTTTCTTAAAAATGTCTGATAATATTTTTTTGCATAAAAATATTGTTACACTGTGACTGAATGACATTTTAGTTGGTGTCTTCTGTAAAATTCCAGTAAAAATTTATGGTAGTAATTATTTTTTTGCTCAGAAAAACATAAAGTTAAACAGGACATATTCTAATGTATGTGAAAAAGACTAAATTTAAAGCTCTTTTACACTTTTATTTTTTTTATGCTTTAAACACCCTTTTCGTCTTTGACCCACATACAAGTTACATACATATTATTGTAGCACAGTTTCTGCTAAATACAGTGTTGGCTGCATAACAATTACTATGACAGACAACTGAACAGCGACAACTACAGCAGGTCGTTTGGCGCACAAAGAGGGATTATTAAAAATTTTAAATATCGATAGTAGAGATCAAAATATTGATACACTATCATAGAAAAAAGTACCACGATAGTTAGCTGTATCAGTATTTTTGCACAGCCCTTATATTAATATAAATACTTTTCTTAAAATTATACATGAATATGTGTATTTATATATACATAATTATTGTACACAGTACACATGCATATATGATGTAAACAAAATCTTTTATTCTGTAAAAGATCAGTTGCGAATAATTGTTATGCAGTCCTATTTGTGATATTAGCCATTAATATGTTTTAAGAAACTGAAATGCATGTCAAAACTTCTCCAGGGCCCCAAAACACCCTCAGACCCCAGAGGGTTAAGTATCTGCCCTTTATCTGCCTTTTTAAACATAATTATAGTTTTCAGTGCATTTTTTACCATCAAATTCTTCATAATGATTTTCTCTGTTCACTTTAGATCAGAAAGCGGTTAAGGAGGAAATTTCACAACTCAATGAAATGGAGGAGAAACCTCATCATTTGATACCCAAAGAAGAATCTCTGAGCTGCTCGATTACTGTGAGGAATTTGTCAAAAAAGCCAAAAGATGCTCTTATTTGCCCTCAGTGCGGAAAGACCTTCACTAAGAAAGGTCAACTTAATCGGCACATGCAAATTCACACTAGAAAAGAGCCTTACAGGTGTGATCAGTGTGGAAGAACCTTCATCCGCAAGCCTGACCTGAATAAACACATGAAAATTCACACTGGAGAAAAGCCTTACAGATGTGATCAGTGTGGAAAGAGTTTTAGGAATAAATGGCACCTTACTGAGCACAAAAGAACCCACACTGGAGAAAAGCCTTACAGCTGCGATCAGTGTAAAAGAACCTTCATTCGCAAGCCTGACCTGAATAGGCACATAAAAATTCACATTGGAAAAAATCATTACAGATGTGATCATTGTGGAAAGGACTTCATTGGTAAGTTTGATTATAACGGGCACATGAAAATTCACACTGGAGAAAAGCCTTACAGATGTGATATGTGTGGACAGAGCTTTATTCGTAAGTTCCATCTAAACAGGCACATGAGTATTCACACTGGAGAAAAGCCTTACAGATGTGATCAGTGTGGAAAGAGCTTCATTCGTAAGTGTGATCTCAACAGCCACATGAGTATTCACACTGGAGAAGAGCCTTACAGATGTGATCAATGTGGAAAGAGCTTCATTCGTAAGTTCCATTTCAAGAGGCACATGAGTATTCACACTGGAAAAAAGCCTTATAGATGTGATCAGTGTGGAAAGAGCTTCTTTCGTAAGTGTGATTTCAACAGGCACATGAGTATTCACACTGGAGAAAAGCCTTACATATGTGATCAGTGTGGACAGAGCTTCATTCGTATGTTCCATCTAAACAGGCACATGAGTATTCACACTGGAGAAAAACCTTACAGATGTGATCAGTGTGAAAAGAGCTTCTTTCGTAAGTGTGATCTCAACATGCACATTAGTATTCACACTGGAGAAAAACCTTACAGATGTGATCAGTGTGGAAAGAGCTTCATTCGTAGGCACCATCTCACCAGGCACATGAGAATTCACACTGCAGAAAAGCTTTAAAAAGCCCCTACTATTCTGATTTTTACATTTAAAGAGTTCAGATGCAAAAGCCACCAAACACCATCTCCATCAAATGTGAGATAATGATATTAACCAAGTGCTCTTGGCAAGTATTATACAATCACCAAATACTTCTGTCTGGCTTAATCCCAGCTTTGTGCTGCTATGGTGGTGTCATCTGGGTGAAATGAGAAGAAGATTTGGGTGTCATTAGCATAGCAGTGGTAGTAGAAGCCATGTGCCTGTATGATAGGTCCTAAGGATGTTGTGTAGATGGAGAAAAGTAGTGGCCCAAGCACTGATCCCTGAGGAACCCCAGTGAGCATCTGGTGAGCTGTGGACAACGTGCCCCTCCATGACACCCTGAAGGATCTATCGGACAGATAGGATCTAAACCATTAAAGAGGAGTACCAGTGATCCCTAGCGACGATAGGGTGGCTAAAACCATGTGGGAAACATGGCTGCGCTGCTTTCATCCTCTTCAAAGAGTTTGGGAGCTCCAGAATCTGTCCTTGCCAAGTAACCTATGCATTGCTTGATGATGTGACAATCACCCACCGGCGGAAAAGATATCGGTGCTTATGAACACGCACGTTTGTTAAGAAACGTATATCTGATCCCCTCTCCACACACTTTCTATAACCACCGTCGTTAATTGGTCCACTACCATCGCTGTGGTAAAATACTGTCACAGCTCTAGTCAGGGTGTGACTTTTATCTCTAATGCACACTCTAAGCGATCCCTATCATATTCGCAGAAACGTCCAAGAATATTTGCATGCTAAAACTTTAGCGTGACCTCCTCTTAAGTGCTTATGTATTCTTTTGCTGTAGACCTAAATTCTAAGTATGGTCCACTTTTAATCATACTCAATGGTCCACGTACAGTGAGCGTGACTAAATTTTCATCATCGGATACAGGAGAGTCTAGTGTGTAGCCCAGGAGATGCATTGCGTCTGTGTACACGTACAAGTCAAATAAACTATACTTTGCAAGGCTGTGCATTTGTTTTCCATCAGTCAACTTTGGTCCCAGACACAACCAGCACGTGGGCAATGTGAGCCAAACTCTCATCGGTTTGGTGTGTCCCTGTCCTTAAAGGAACACGCCCACATTTTGGGAATTTAGCTTATTCACCGTATCCCCCAGAGTTAGATAAGTCCATACATACCTCTCTCATCTCCGTGCGTGCTGTAACTCTGTCTGACGCAGCCCCCGCTAGCTTAGCTTAGCACAAAGACTGGAAATGCATGGCTCCAGCTAGTATACTGCTCCCAATAAGTGACAAAATAACGCGATCATTTTCCTATTTATGTGTTGTGATTTGTATAGTCAAACCGTGTACAAATAACAAGGTGATATGAGACACAGCGATCTTTTAACAGTATACATACTGAGAACTATATTCTCTGAAGACGAAGCACTGCCGCATGGGCGGAGTGATTTGCACAACTCTGACCGAACTCTCTGCTCCTCACCAGGGGCTTCTCGTGTGCTGCGAGCAGATCACTCCGCCCATGCGGCAGTGCTTCGTCTTCAGAGAATATAGTTCTCAGTATGTATACTGTTAAAAGATCGCTGTGTCTCATATCACCTTGTTATTTGTACACGGTTTGACTATACAAATCACAACACATAAATAGGAAAATGATCGCGTTATTTTGTCACTTATTGGGAGCAGTATACTAGCTGGAGCCATGCATTTCCAGTCTTTGTGCTAAGCTAAGCTAGCGGGGGCTGCGTCAGACAGAGTTACAGCACGCACGGAGATGAGAGAGGTATGTATGGACTTATCTAACTCTGGGGGATACGGTGAATAAGCTAAATTCCCAAAATGTGGGCGTGTTCCTTTAACAGCAACAACAGACAACTTGACCGATCACAGCGTTTCAGAAGAAGTGTTTCATAGAGTCTGGAAGTAACATACTGGGAAGAGAAGCGCTAGAAAATGTAAAATATTTGATAGAAATGTGACAAAGTGTTGGGCAATCAGGGGCCGATATATAAGAGTTTTGTGTACTTTAACTTTCCAAGATGATTCTAAAGTCTCTGCAGTTTGAAATCAAACCTGTAAGTTCATGATGTGATTGACTTTGAGGTTTTACTTCAGCCTTTTTCTTGTTTTTGTATTTTTATTATTATATGAAGTCATGTTAAAGGTTTTTTGTTTGAAATTTTGAATACAAAGTTAATAGTGTTATTTGTACTCAAGAGATTTGATTCACTTGAACCTACTGCTGTCACTATGGCATCCACTACTTGTTTAAAAAATAATTGTACAATAAACTTGAATAATCTATCACTAGATCATCAAATCCAAATATTAGTTTATTTTACATTATATATTTTGAATAAAACCTTTGCTCTCAAGAAACCATGTCAATTTCGGTTAAAATTTAATTTGAAGTACTATAAACACTGAAGTAATACCAACAGGACATGCATGAGAAATTTTTTAATGTTGAACAATAACAGGAATATCAAAGCTTGATAGTAAATTGCTTTTTCATTATTGTCTATAGACGGTTTTTTTAAAAGCTCTGGTCGGAACTTTACTTCCGGTTTCGGTTTGTTTATTGGTCTGACTAGTGGCTAAACTGAACTGTGGAACAAATACCTCAAAAAATAACTGATGTTTTGGTTCCTAAAGATGAGGGGAGACTTCGATCATGAATCACCACTATGTGAATGGAGATTTAGCAGCCGATTTGGAGTTATCATTGTTGTATACATTATAGTACACATTTTATACAGCATTGTTAGCTCAGTGTTGTTTTTTATATGCTTTAGCTATGAAATATGAACTAAGGTAATCTACTTGTTGTTTATTTTGCTTGAAATAAAGAAATAAAGTACTGTAAAAGGACTTTTTGGTTATTGGTTCTTAGCGGAGTTTACCAGAAGTTATGTGTGTTCAATGAAAGCCGTTTGTTTATTCTTTTACTGCTGAAGCAGTCTATAGAGGGTATGCACGTGATGTCACCTTTGGCGAAAGTGACTGCGGTTACCACACTGAGTGGCAAAAGACAGAGTTGCAGAATTTGTGTACAGTATGAAATCAGAAAAATACGAAAAAGTGTCTAAATTGGAAAAAGCTGTTGTGCGGTAGACTGTACTAACAGATTTAACAAGTATTCAGAGCTATAGTTTTACAGACTGCCAGGACACACCAAAAGGAGAAGTACATAGATTGTTTATTCCAACGTCCACCGACCACAGGTGGGTTGACAAGTTGCTAGGGTCACTATCAAGTGCAACTATATTTAATTTTTGCTGATAATTGTCAGTTATTTTGACATTTTCGCGGCCACCGCTAGAACAGCCAGACATTTTGTTGAATGTTTTGCCCCTCAAAGGAGAAGTAAATCAGTAGCCACATGTCAGGTAGCCTATGTAAAACTTAAAAAAATACATGAAATACACATAAATTAATACTCTTATTCTGTGTAATGGCAAAGTTTTGTCAGTGAAAACATCCATTATGATGAGCCTTGTGTTCTACAGAGGTGGGATGGTTTAATAGTGTTAAGCAAGACAAACATATATGTCTGAAAAAGGAATGTGTGGCCATATACCAATGTCCACAGACTACTGGTTTGGCAAGTTGTTAGGGTCACTGTTAAGGCCAACTAAATTCAATTTAAGCTGATAATAGTCTATAGAGGGTATGCATTGGCATCACTTTTCTCAGGTGACCACGTTGGAACTCGCCCTGTTGAGTGGCAAATGATTTAACAAAGTGTCTGGTTTTCATAGCGTATGCTGTGAAAAATGCCTGTAAAACTGACTATTATCAGCTTAAATTGTATTCAGTTGGACTTGATAGCAGAGGTGGACAATACCTAGCTACATTATTTACATTATTGCTTTATTAGGGTGTTTGTATTGGGAAAAATTGTACTAAAGCATAGAATCATACTGTGTATTCTTTAGTATTGCATATTAACATTTATTTAATACCTAATTACATTATAATGGTGTACTTTTACTTGAGTTAACGTACGTTAATGTACTTAAATATTAAAATATAAAATGTTAAACAAAAACGTATTATTTCCCTGCTGAAAAAAAAACAATAAAACTATAACAGAAAATTCTAATGGTTTCCGTTAAAATACCAATAGGAACCATTCGCTTTTACCATTATTATATTCCATTAGAACCAATAAAATTCCCAATAAAACCATTAATGGTTTTATTGTTTTTTTTCAGCAGGGTTATGAAATGTAATTATGATATATTGTAATAATAATATATAATATATGATAATTATGATGTAAAAAAATGATGATATATGCTTTAGAATGTATGTTTTCCAAAGAGAAACACGGATAAAATACAAATACTTGAAAAAATACGTTGAAGTAGAAAGTAAATCTCTGCTTGATAGTGACCCTAGCAACTTGTCAACCCACTGTGGCATGATCTGTTTACTTCTCCTTTCGGTGTTTTTTGGCAGTCTGTAAAACGATAGCTCAGAATTCTTGTTAATCTGTTAGTAAAGTCTATCACACAACAGCTCATTTAGACGCGTTTCACACTGTACTCAAATGCTGCCGCTCTGTCTTTTGCCACTTAGTGGGCGTAACCGCAGTCATTTTCGCCGAATATGACGTCACGTGCATACCCTCTATCGAAAAATTGGAATTGGAGGATAAATGGAGGTAAAACGAAAACTGTGAACGGTTTCTCCTTTAAACACAAAAATACAGTGTTAATTTTTTTGCCATTATTATGATAACTTACTGTGGTAAATCGTAGGGATGTGTGTGTAACTATGGTAAATGACTGTTGTCAAGCAGCTGTTGCGTCACGCTCCCGTCCAGCAGATGGCGCAAACTCACCGCGTGTTACATAAAACAACAGAAGAAGAAGAGAAGATCGCGAGCCGCAGTAAGTGTTGAGGTGTTTTTGCTTTTTATTTGTGTGTATGAATAATGTTTGTGTTATCTTTGTGGTGAATAAAAGTTTTATTCTTGTTTACTGTAAATTGCTGGGTTATTAGACACTTTGTGTTTTCAGAGTTATTTCTCTAGTCAGTCAGGAAGGTTTTGTTTTGTCCCTTTTTTTTGTTTCATGATTTTACATGTCTTTGATTTAACAAAGTTGCAGTCGTTTATAATCCTATTGAAATTATGTTTTTGTGTGAATATTATAATGGTGATGTGTTTGTGTTCAGATGTTCATCATGAGAGATCAGATGGATGTGATGTGCAGTAAATCAGTAGGAACTGATCTGTCCATGCTGGATATTGATGATTTGATGACAGAAATCTCTCAGCTGAAGAAAGAGGTGGCGTTACTGGAGTCAAAGCTCAGACAGAGAGATGAACCGAACACAAAGGTTTGTATAAGTTAAAACACTATTTGTCATAATGACTAAGGTTTGTGTGTTCAGTGTTGATCCTATAGTGAAAGTACATTATCACAACTGTTTGTTTTAATGTTATTTCCAGGATGTATCTGGTGTCTCTCTCTGTGGCTTTACTGATGAAACATCTACAGATCTTCTGGTTTCTGTCTGTAATGAAGACCAGAAGACATCAGTAAATCTGCTGGACTGTGGGATAGAAGTGAAACAAGAAGACACAGAAGCAGATTAAAGTTATTTGATTTATTCAGGTATGTACAGGGTTTTTCCTGGATCACAGATATTACTTGTCACTTTCAGTAGACTCCTCTTGGTAGACCTGATTAATACACCTATTTGGGTATATAGTCATATTAATTTCATTCCTTCCCATTTATTCTAACTAATGTAACTAACAGTCAAATTTTTACAATATAAAACTAAATTAAATTAGCAGCTAAATAAGAACAAGTTGTGCTTTGTTCTGGTTTCACATCACTTCACAAATTTTTTATATTTACTGTACTACACAATGTCATAAATATTTGTTAGTACGATGGATTATTTAGGCCAAACTAATGACACGTGGTAGTTTTTGTTGAGCAGTTTAAAGAACTTAGAAAAACCTCATGATTTCAGGCGAAAGAATACAAAAGTTCTGTTATGTTCTTGTTCAAGGAAAAGTTGTGTGCTAGTTGTTTGCATGGACAACTAGAACACTGAAGAAAATGTGAGTGGTGCTTGCAGTGATAACTCGGGTCACAAAATGTTACAATAGTATTAACGAGTCAAAAGAGCCCACCCTTATTTTTCTACAATGTTCTGATGCAGAGATATAGGTCTTGTTAGATGGTTGCTAGGGTATTTTTATTGCTTGCTAGGGAGTGAAAGGGCTTCAATTAATTGATATACTCCAAGCCATGAGTTGGAAGAGACCACCACTGTGTCTCTAGGATATTCTGACACCAAGAAATAAGTCTTGCTAAACATTTGCTAGGGAACTCTGTTTGGTTGATAGAGAGTGAACTGGCATCCACCAATGATTATACTCTTAAGCCATGAAAGGAATTATCCATGATGACTCCAAAGATTTTAAGTCTAAGTTTGCTGCAGTTTAAAGCCATTTTTAAACTGCATCGGCTATGATGAAACAAGTTTCATGATACACAGCTGTATGACCATATGGCTTGTTTCCCGTCAAAGGTTTTGTTAAATTATGAGGCCAACTAGTGGTGCAGGCTTACCATATTTTTTCTGTGACCTCAGACCCAGTGTGTCAGATCTGGTAAAAATATCTCACTTTGTTGAGGAGTAATAAATTGAATTTAATTTCATCTTTATTGTTGAATATACAATGAAATTGCATTGCATTCACGGCCTGTGCATAATAAATAGGGGTGTCACGATTCTCCAAATCCTCGATTCAGTTACGTTTTTTTTTTTCTGATGTCACGATTCGATTCTCGGTTGTTGTTTTTTACCTTTTTTTAAAGCACAAAAATGCTGCCATTTTTAGACTAGACTTTTATGAAATATAATATCTGACATTGAACCCGGAGATGCCCTGCCATGTTAGTTGTGCTGCCAGTGGAAAAATATGGTACACGCACATACCTGATAAAATGAAAATTCGAATGAACATTCCTGTCAGTACTTTGCACCTTGTCATTTAAACGTGAGCGGGAGTAATGACAAGTTTATATGGACGTGAACTAATATTATGTCATAGTCCGCTGCTTGTGTTGTAAGTAAACATGCTGCATAGTGTTTTGTACATGCATATATAAGAATTTTCTCTGAATTTTCACCGCAATTGATGAAATAAGATCACATGCTCTCACATGCTTGCGAAATGAAACTGCGGAGATCAGCCGCTTTAGTTTTATCAATGAAAGGCTAAAAATAGCACTGTACACTTTGTGTTTGCGCCAGAAGTCAGAAAAGATGCAAAACATTGTGTTCAGTACCTCAGTGGCTGTTCGAACACATTCCTGCAAACACTACAAAAGCTTGGCAAGTCGACTGGACGTGACATGGGGGCGTGGCAGCATCAACAATTCCATTTTTAATTTGAAGTTCAAGGTTGTGACTTAATTTTGATCGATTTTGATTTAAAATCATGACACCCTTAATAATAAATATCATATATAAATAAGGAAATTATAAAATCTATATAAAACAAAGATTTAATGAACCTATACCATCTGCCAGAGGGCATAAGGTTGAACAGGTGCTGGCCTGGATGTAAGTTGTCAGCAGTGATTGCCTTTGCTCTTCTGAGACACTGCGTGCTGACGATGTCTTCCAGTGTGCGTAGCCGACTGCCTATGATGTATTGTGCCGTCTTAATGAACCTTTGCAGGTTTTCCTGTCCGATACTTTAAAGTTAGCATACCAGACCAAACATTTGTGTCTAATAATAAAGGTACCTTTTGGTTTTTTGTGCCATTTTCGGACTTTCTGGTTTGACATTTCGTCATTAGTCCAGACGCTACATGTATGCGAACAAAGTCAAAACTTCTCCAGGGCCCCCAAACACCCTCAGACCCCAGAGGGTTAAGTATCTGCCTCTAATGTTTAACCAATAATGACAACGACACGCACGTAATTATAGTTTCAGATGTTCTCAGTGCATGATTTACTGTGTCAAATTCTTCATAATAAATTTCTCTATTCATTTTAGATCTGAAAGCGCTAAAGGAGGAAATTTCACAACCCGATGAAATGGAGGAGAAATCTCATCATTTGTTACCCAAGGAAGAATCTCTGAGCTGCTTGATAACTGACAACAAGGCAACAGCCAATGATGCTCTTATTTGCCCTCAGTGTGGAAAGACCTTCACTAAGAAATGTTATCTTCATCACCACATGCAAATTCACACTGGAGAGAAACTTTACAGATGTGATCAGTGTGGAAAGAACTTCATTCGTAAGTCTGATCTTAATGGGCACATGAGAATCCACACTGTAGAAAAGCTTTACACATGTGATCAGTGTGGAAGGAGTTTTAAGAATAAATGGCACCTTACTGAGCACACAAGAACCCACACTGGAGAAAAACCTTACAGCTGTGATCAGTGTGGAAGATCCTTCACTCGCAAGCCTGACCTGAATAAGCACATGAAAATTCACACTGGAGAAAAGCCTTACAGCTGTGATCAGTGTGGAAAGTGCTTCAGGGGTACGTGGAACCTTAATCAGCACATGCAAATTCACACTAGAGAAAAGAGTGATCAGTGTGGAAAGGACTTCATTCATAAGTCTGACCTTAATGGGCACATGAGAATCCACACTGTAGAAAAGCCTTACACATGTGCTCAGTGTGGAAAGAGTTTTAGGAATAAAGGGCACCTTTATGAGCACACAAGAACCCACGCTGGGGAAAAACCTTACAGCTGTGATCAGTGTGGAAAAACCTTCACTCGCAAGCCTGACCTGAAAAAGCATATGAGAATTCACACTGGAGAAAAACCTTACAAATGTGAACAGTGTGGAAAGTGCTTCAGCGATAAATGGAACCTTAAACACCACATGCAAATTCACACTGGAGAAAAACCTTACAGCTGTGATCAGTGTGAAAAAACCTTCAATCGCAAGTTCCTTCTCAACAGGCACATGAGAATCCACACTGGAGAAAAGCCTTACAAATGCGATCATTGTGGACAGAGCTTTATTCGTAACTGTGAACTCAACTGGCACATGAAACTTCACAAAATCTTTTAAAAGCCCCAACTTTGCTGATTTTCACATTTGAAGAGTTCAGATGCAAAGCCACTAAATGTCACCTCCCTCAAATGTGAAATAGTGAAAATAACTAAGGATGCTCCTATCAATATCGACCGATAATGACATTAAGTGACACACACACACACACACACACACACACAGAGCAGCCTGTCATCAGTGCACGTGAACGGAGCGATCTCTCTCACGTCTTATGCTGTGTTTACACCAGCCACGGTAAAGGCGTCAAGCTCGAGTGATTTCAATGTTAAGTCAATGTGAAGACGCGTTGACGCACGTCTGGAGGTCTCGCTGTGCGATTGAGGCGTTTAGCATGGCGCGGTAGACACCATTCTGCCTCCTTCTTGCGTATGGTGCGAATTGAGCGAATGGTGCGAATTGAGCAAATAGTGCAAATTGAGCAATGCCGCGGCAAATGCACAAGTTGAAAAATGTGAACTTTGGCGGGAAATACGCGCCGCGTTAAACAATCAGGAGCTTTCTTTAGTAGAGACGTGTTTACAGAAAGCGAGCGGAGTCGCAGTAGCCCCTCCTATGACGCAAATTTCCGCGTGAATGTCTCTATACTAGAATTTCACGCGCGAATGAAGCGAGTACACTCAAACTGTTCAAGCGGCAAACTAGGTGGGGTAGAGGCGATTTTGACGCCACAAACACGGCTGGTGTTAACCCACGGTTATGCTGCATTTACACCAGCTGCGGTAGTGGCGTCAAGCGCAAGTGATTTCAATGTTAAGTCAATGTGAAGACGCGTTGACGCGCGTCTGGAGATCTCGTGGCACGAATGAGGCGTTTAGTGTGGCGCGGTACACGCGATTCCGCCTCATTCGCGTGTCTAGTTCTTGCTTGCTTTTTCCACGCGTCTACTTCACTCTAGACGTGCGAATGCATTCAAACTGTTCACGCGGCAAACTAGGCGCAGTAGACGCAATTTTGACGCCTCAAACGCGGCTGGTGTAAACACAGCATTAAAGCTACAGTAACCCAATTTATCTCTCAATAAAATCACTCTGCTCTTGACTAAGGTATCTGTTATACTTCATACGAATGCGTGTATATTTAATTCATACAGGAAAGACTGTGAAGTGTTTTTAATTTTTATTACTTTTAACAGACATAAGTCTTTTTAAAGAGATATTAAATATCTCTTGCAGAAGAAATATTTGTTGTGCTTATTTATTTGATTCTCTATTAACACAAAAATATACCCATTTACTGCAAATAATATAACAAAGGCAACATCTGTGGTAGGGATGCACCGATATGGAAATATTGGCCGATGCCGATAACCGATAACTCTTTTTATTTGGGGGCGATAAGCGATATCTATAGGCCGATAAATATTCATATTATTTTCACAATGAAAAACTCCCAGACCGCGGACATCTTGTCTTTGTGCTAGACTAGCATACTCTTTTTAAGCCCGCAACACGTGTCATCTTCGTGCTATGTCACAGAAAGCACCAATCAAAACTCCACATGGCCAGCAATGAGCAAGTGAAGTGGTTCAACAAACCAAAATAATCCATCATTTATCGGCTTTCATTTATCGGCCTAATTTTGCTATCAGACCGATAACCGATAATATTAAAAATAAGCAGTTATCGGCCGATATATCGTGCACCCCTAGTTTTTATCAATAAAATAGGTGCTCTTTAATGGTGTTATGTGTACTTTAAAAGATGTGATTCACTTGAACGTATACTGACAGGAAGTGAAACTTAATATGCTTTCATTGCTTTGTTTAATTGTAAAATAAAGCTGAAATCCAACCAGAATTTTGACATTGATAACATAGAATAACATACAATCATTTACTATGATCATCAAATCTTTTAACAGTTTATTTCACATTAGGCTATATATATTTTATCAAAGCTTGATAGTAAACTGTTTTGCAGTATTGTCTATTGAAAAATGTAAAAGAGGAAAAGGAACAACTTTCGCCTTCAGGACGCCGGTAAGATCCCCGTCCTTAGGTGTAATGAGACACACTTTAGGACATCACAGGTGCAGCTGATATTCCTATTGGATTAAAAAAAACATAAGACATTTTTAATTCTGTCATGACTAAACTGTAAATAAACTAGGCTATATTATGATTTATGTGAGCTTTTTGCTGACTGAAATAAGCAGAAATATCATTCACAGATCCTTGCTCGATAAACTAAACCAAACTCTTCTGAAAACCAACGTTCCCTTGATGTTTAAACATTTTTAAGCTCAGAACTTGCTTATTGAAACAATTTGTGCTGTAGACATGCACGTGCAGATTCCACATGTAAATCCTGTGCTCTTCAATTATTCACTTGACTGAACTTTTAACTAAAACACAAACTCTGCGAACGGTTTCTCCTTAAAAAGAATAAATACAGTGTTAGATATTTCTCTTAGTTGCCCCATTATGATAACTAACTGTGGTAAATCGTAGGGATGTGTGTGTAACTATGGTAAATGACTGTTGTCAAGCAGCTGTTGCGTCACGCTCCCGTCCAGCAGATGGCGCAAACTCACGGCGTATTACATAAAACAACAGAAGAAGAAGAGAAGCGCACAGTTCGAGAAGCAGTAAGTGTTGTGATGTTTTTGCTTTATATTTGTTTGTGAATAATGTGTGTGTTATCTTTGTAGTGAACAGTCTTGCTTACTGTAAATAGTTTTTTTAACCATACACTTTGTTTTCGGAGTTATTTCTGTAGTCGGGAAGGTTTTGTTTCTTGATTTAACAAAGCTCCAGTCGTTTATTGAAATGATATTTTTGTGTGAATATTATAATGGTGATGTGTTTGTGTTCAGATGTTCATCATGAGAGATCAGATGGATGTGATGTGCTGTAAATCAGTAGGAACTGATCTGTCCATGCTGGATATTGATGATTTGATGACAGAAATCTCTCAGCTGAAGAAAGAGGTGGCGTTACTGGAGTCAAAGCTCAGACAGAGAGATGAACTCAACACAAAGGTTTGTATAAATTAAAACACTTAAACACTCTTTATCATCATGATTGAGGTTTGTGTGTTCAGTGTTGATCTCATAGTGAAAGTACATCATCACAACTGTTTGTTATAATGTTATTTCCAGGATGTATCTGGTGTCTCTCTCTGTGGCTTTACTGATCAAACATCTACAGATCTTCTGGTTTCTGTCTGTAATGAAGATCAGAAGACATCAGTGAATCTGCTGGACTGTGGGATAGAAGTGAAACAAGAAGACACAGAAGCAGATGAAGGTTATTTGATTTATACAGGTATGTACAAGTTTTTTCTTGGATCAAAATTGGTCTTTGGTGGTGGTTGATTAACAGGTCCAAAGTGGTCCCATCTGAACAGAGAGCCCACAGTGCTTACAACTGCTTTATATGTAAACATGTCATTATTAAACCCAAAGTATGGCTACAAAAACTGGTATTTTTGAGTTTTGCAACCTCCTCCACGTTATATAAAGGCCATGCATTTATCAGACACAGATATTGCTTGTCACTCTCAGTAGACCTCTGTTGGTAGACATGATTATTACACCAAGTTTGGTATATAATCATATCAATATTGTTTCTTCTCATTTATTTTAACTAGTTTAACTAATAGTCTAATTTTTACAATTTAAATCTAAATAAAATTAGCAGCTAACTTAGAATAATTTTCGTTTATATGTTTTTATATGCAGCTCACTACACAATGTGGATAAATAATCTGTAAATAAGGTGGATTATTTAGGCCAAACGAATAACACACGGTAACCTGGATGCTGCAAATCATTTTGATGGGTACAGTTTAAATATAAAGATAGCTGTAAGCAGCACTACCGGGGTCAAGCCTAAAAAGTGAACAAAAATTTTGACATTTCGTCATTATGTTCGCTTCTAGACTAATTACTAGTCAAAACTTCTCCAGGGCCCCAAATCACCCTCAGACCCCAGAGGGTTAAGTATCTGCCTATAATGTTGAACCAATAATGACAAAGACACAAACATAATTAAAGCTGCAAGCAGCGATGGAAGGGCCCTCGCACGCATGTGCACTGCCACCCTATAGCCTTAGTAAAGCAGTGAACCAAGGGGATTTAAATTTAAGTGGGTATTCAGGTGGATATTCAAAGGAACTTTGATGTGCCACACCTCCTGTGTGCAGCAGGTGGCGCTATGACTGTAACTGATTGTTGTTATATTGATGTGTTCAGACCATGACCCTTGTAAAACATATGAGGTCTGTGACAGGTCGGACATTGCATGCCTGAGTTACAACCGCTTTCTCATAGTGAAACATCAAACTTTGCCAGGCCCTTAAACGAAAAATCCAGATCTTCACAATTTATCATTTTGAAGTCCTTAAGTTCAGACTGACCAAATATAATGATGATCTGAATATATTTTAATGAGCAGTAAGTGTAAAACATGGCATTTCCTGCTTCCAGCAGGTGGCGCTATAACTTTTACTGAATATTGTCATGTTGATGTGTTCAGGCCAGGACACTTATCAAACATGTGAAGCGAGGGTCAGATTGGACAGTTTAAGCCTGAGTTAGAACAACTTCCTGTTTCATTGCGAAATACAGAATTTGGCAGGGAACCACAGACACACCCTCCAACAAAAACTCAAGATCTCCACAATTTAGCATTGCAAAGGCCTTTACATGACACACACCAAATATGGTGATGATCTGATTAAATTTCTAGGAGGAGTTTGTTAAAGTATGAAGCCTGGAAATTACAAAATTAGCCCTCAAATTTCAGAGAAAATTCAAAATGGTTGACTTTCTGTCGGGTTTAGACCTTTGCTCCAAGAGACTTTTTTGTAGGTCTTGGGGCGCTACATGATCCTACCGCATTTTGTATCTGTTCGTTTAATGTAGCTGGCGGGCTGCTGTTTTGAATTTTTGCAGGTGGCGCTATCGAGCCTTTTTTACACCCCCAGGTCTGAAGCCTATGTCAAATGAAAATATTCACCACATTTGACACATGTGCATGTGTGTCATGACTTTTTAAGCTTGTTTAGGCTGTCAAAATTGCAATTAGTTTAGCCATACTTTGCCAGGCCGCCATGGGCACGCCCTTTAACGAAAAGTCAAGGTCGTCGCTATTTCTCATAACAAAAGGCCTCAAGATTAGTCTGACCAAATATGACGTTTATATAGTTAAATCTCTAAGAGCCTTAAATCACAGCTTAAAACATGGTATTTCCTGCTGCCACTACTATGGCTGTTACCGAATATAATCATGGAAATGTGTTTAGGCCACGACCCTTATCAAATGTGTGAAGTCTGGGGCAGATCGGACAATGTATGCCTGAATTGCAACAGATTCCTGTTTCATGGCGAAACATCAGACTTTGCCAGGCTGACACGGACACGCCCTTCAACGAAAAGTCAAGATCTTTGCAATTTATCACCGCAAAGGGCTTAACATCAGTCTGACAAAATATGATGATGATTCGATTAAATCTCTAAGAGCAGTAAATCACGGCGTAAAACATGGCATTTCCTGCTACCTCTAGGTGGTGCTATGACTGAAGCTGAATATTGACCATGAAATGTGTTCAGGCCAAGACCCTTATCAAATATGTGATGCGTGGGGCACATTGAACATTGTATGCCTGAGTTATAACAACTTCCTGTTTAATGCGAAATGGTGAAATTTGTCAGGCCGCCATGGACACACCCTCCAACGAAAAGTCAAAAGCTCCACAATTTAACATCGCAAAGGCCTTTAGATGATACTGACCAAATATGATGATGTTCTGATTAAATCTCTAGGAGGAGTTTGTTAAAGTACGAAGCCTGGAAATGGCAAAATTTGCACAGAAATCACAGAGAAAATTCAAAATGGCCGACTTCCTGTGGGGTTTAGAGCTTGATTCCAAGGGACTTTTTTGTAGGTCTTGAGGTGATAGATGACCCTACCAAATTTCGTATATGTAAGTTTTTCGTAGCGGGAAAGCTGTTCTCTTGAAATTTTGCAGGAGTCATTTCTACACGCCCACTTCTGACGCCTGCACCACATGTAAATTTTCGTCACTTCTGACGCGTGTGCAAAGTTTCGGTGCTCGGGCCCTAATTATAGTTGCAGAAGTTCTCAGTGTATGATTTACTGTGTCAAATTCTTCATAATAAATTTCTCTGTTCATTTTAGATCAGAAAGTGGTAAAGGAGGAAATTTCACAACTCAATGAAATGGAGGAGAAACCTCATCATTTGATACCCAAGCAAGAATCTCTGAGCTGCTTGATAACTGGAAACAAGGCAACAGCCAATGATGCTCTTATTTGCCCTCAGTGCGGAAAGACCTTCACTAAGAAATGTTATCTTAATCATCACATGCAAATTCACACTGGAGAAAAACCTTACAGATGTGATCAGTGTGGAAAGAACTTCATTTGTAAGTCTGACCTTAATGGGCACATGAGAATCCACACTGGAGAAAAGCTTTACACATGTGATCAGTGTGGAAGGAGTTTTAAGAATAAATGGCGCCTTACTGAGCACACAAGAACCCACACTGGAGAAAAACCTTACAGATGTGATCAGTGTGGAGGAACCTTCACTCGCAAGCCTGACCTTAATAAGCACATGAAAATTCACACTGGAGAAAAGCCTTACAGATGTGATCAGTGTGGAAAGCGCTTCAGGGTTACGTGGAACCTTAATCAGCACATGAAAATTCACATTAGAGAAAAGCCTTACACATGTGATCAGTGTGGAAAGAGTTTTGAAAAAAATTGGCACCTTTATGAGCACGTGCAAATTCACACTGGAGAAAAACCTTACAGATGTGAACAGTGTGGAAAGACCTACAGCAGTAAATGGAACCTTAAACACCACATGCCAATTCACACAGGAGAAAAGCCTTATAGCTGTGATCAGTGTGAAAAATCCTTCAATTGTAAGTCCTATCTCAACAGGCACATGAGAATCCACACTGGAGAAAAGCCTTACAAATGTGATCACTGTGGAAAGAGCTTTATTCGTAAGTGCGATCTCAAAAGGCACATGAGAATTCACACTGAAGAAAATCCTTAAAAAACCCTACTATGCTGATTTTCACATTTGAAGAGATCAGATGCAAAGCCACTAAATGGCACCTCCATCAAATATGAGATAATGAAAATAACCAAATGTTCTTGACTGGTATTATACGTTCATCAAATACTTCTTCAAATTGGCTTAAGCCCAGCCTCAGACCATTCATAAATACTGGCTTTGTGGCAGAATCTATTAAAGACCACCTATTGTCCAAGTCACATTTTTACATTTCCTTTAGTGTGTAAGTGTGTATTAGTACATGTTAACGATATGCAAAAGGTATTCAAAAGTAAACGATGATGCGAGTTTTCGTTTTCAACATAAATCTCTTTTCTTGGACTACAACAAGGAAACGGAAACTGTTTACTTCCTAGGATTGGTGATGTAGTAAAGACCAACATTATCATAATTGCTCCCACATTGGCCTGTAAGTTAACTCCTGTTAGCATTGCATTGTGACCGAATCTTTCAAACATGGTAAAGAGAATCACATTATCGGCTGACGTCAGAGGTATTCAAGCCAATCACAACGTAAAGATTAGTTGGCCAAAGCTGGTTTTGTACCAAATCAGTCCGTTTCAGGAAGAGAGTTAAATCTGGAGCAACAAAAATGTACGGTATGTGGAAAATAATGTGTTTTTTGAACCATTAACCACGCGAACGCATTGCATTTTAACAAGTACACAAAACTACATAGCTTTTATCAATGAAATAGGTGCTCTTTAATGGTGTTATGTGTACTTAAAAAATGTGATTCACTTGAACGTATACTGACAGGAAGTGAAACTTAATATGCTTCCAACATTTTTGGGTTAAAGTGATTCAGCAGTCCAATAGCTTTTTGCTGTTACTGTGGCATTATCAACTGCTTTGTTTAAATGTACAATAAAGCTGAAATCCAACCAGAATTTTGACATTGACAATGGAGAATAACATACAATCATTTACTATGATCATCCAATATACTCAATTAAAAGTAAAAGTATCTGGCCAGAATTATACGTGAGTAAAAGTAAAAAAGTATTTTACTTGAGTATTAAAAAAGTAAATGTAACAGGAAGAAGGAAAACGAGAGATTCATGTTTAAGCTTTTAATCTCTAAAAACATGAAGTGAATGAACCACATACAAGGTTTTATCCTTTACAACTGTTTGTATTTAATTGTATTTCATTATCAAACTATAAGACTACTACCTAAAGTCCAACATGATCTCACAAAGTTCTGTAGTATAGTCACAGAATTTTTTGCTCATTTATTCGTGTCATTCTCACGGATCTCCAAATTTTTCCGTGCCTGTGCCACTGGCTTTCTTTTCCGTGTCAGTTTCACGTATTGATTACTCATTTTTTAAACCATTTTCACATGGGTTTGGGGTTAGATTTGGGGTTTAGGTTAGGATGTCACTTTAACTATTGGTTTATACTTTTTTTTCCAGACTTTTAAACAATTGTCGCCTGACGTTAGGGTTAGGAGTTGGGTTTGGATGTCATTTTATGTTACAGAAAGTCGTTCTAACCCCAAACCCACGCGAAAATGGTAAGAAAATAGGAAAAACAGTTGAGTGACCAGTGCGTGGGGCTGACGCGGAGAGGAGGGTCAGTGGTGCAGACACGGAAAAATGCGGAGATCCGTATCAATGTTAGTATGCAATATGCTTCTCAAAATTGTAAAACCTCGAATTTAACTTAAATTTCAAGCTTTATCGAGCCTCTCACAGGCAGCCGATGCAGGAAGAGGTGTATTAGACCTTGTTCACACGGTCAGTCCAAATCCAATTTTGGTGCTAAAAACCACATGAAATCTGTTTTTTCTAATTCGTTTCAGGCTACAGTGTTGGTTTGAAATCTTTTTCAAATCGCTTTTCTGGAAATCCATTTCAGTCTGACCGCCCTGATCGCATTTGTGTAGCTTTTTGGTTACGTCATGCTGTCACGTCACATAAAACACGTCAGACATCGAGGCAGATTGTTGTGCCAGCGCAACGTCATTGCCATAGAAACAGTGCAGATAATCCGGGAAACGGCTACAGGACGCACAGATTGGATCTGAACAGTTGTGATACACAATGTGGACAGTGAGTCTGTCAAATTAGATATGCACCAAAATCAGATTTGGACTTGACAGTGTGAACAAGGTATTAGTCTTGATATAGAGGCTGCAAACAGCAGGGAACGTGTCACACTTCATGTGTTATCGGTTTCAAAGCAGCAAAAAAATCTTCATCATTAGATAAACTGTTGGCCAATTTCTTAGTGTGGTCCAAAGGCTCCAGAATAAATAACATTTTAATTAAACTGGCCATCAGCACAATTTAACTGGTTTGATAGAGCAAGGGAAAATAGATCTCAAAAATAAAAATACTTTTTGACTGTAAATAAAATTGTAAGGAGTAAAAAGTACTTTTTTTTCTTTAAAAAATTTAATAAAGTAAAAGTATTGATTTTTAATTGTACTCAAGTAAAGTAAAAATCCCAAAAATAATACTTAAGTACAGTAATCGAGTCAAATTACTCAAGTACTTTACACCTCTGTTTAAGTATTGGTATTATAAACACTGAAGTAATACCAACATATTAGGACATGCATGATTTGTTATTTTGGCCAATAACACTAAAATGGAATATCAAAGCTTGATAGTATAAAAAAAACTGTTCTGCAGTAGGCTATTGTCTATTGAAAAATGTAAAAGTGGAGGAAAAGGAAAAACTTTCGCCTTCAGGACGCCGGTAAGATGCCCTTCCTCAGGTGTAATGAGACAGGCTTTAGGACATCACAGGTGCAGCTGATATTCCTATTAAATTTTAAAAAACATAAGACATTTTTAATTCTGTCATGACTAAACTGTAAATAAATAAAACTAGTCAATATTATGATTTATGTGAGCTTTTTGCTGACTGAAATATGCAGAAATATTCACAGATTCTTGCAGGCAGCTGTTGCGTCACGCTCCCGTCCAGCAGATGGCGCAAACTCACCGCGTGTTACATAAAACAACAGATGAAAAAGAAGAGAACCTAGCAGTGTTGTGGTAGTGGTGCTTTTATTTGTGTGTAAATATAATGTTTATGTTATATTTGTGGTAAACAAATTTTTCTTCTGGTTTACTATAAATTTGCTGTGGGGGGATTCTTTGTGTTTTCCGAATTTTAGAGTTATTTCTGTAGTCAGGAAGGTTTTGTTTCTTGTTTTAAAAAAGCTGCAGTCTTTTATAATCCTATTGAAATGATGTTTTTGTGTGAATATTATAATGGTGATGTTTTTGTGTTCAGATGTTCATCATGAGAGATCAGATGGATGTGATGTGCTGTAAATCAGTAGGAACTGATCTGTCCATGCTGGATATTGATGATTTGATGACAGAAATCTCTCAGCTGAAGAAAGAGGTGGCGTTACTGGAGTCAAAGCTCAGACAGAGAGATGAACTCAACACAAAGGTTTGTATAAAAACACTTAAACACTCTTTGTCATCATGATTCAGGTTTGTGTGTTCAGTGTTGATCCTATAGTGAAAGTACATCATCACAACCTGTTTGTTTTAATATTATTTCCAGGATGTATCTGGTGTCTCTCTCTGTGGCTTTACTGATCAAACATCTACAGATCTTCTGATTTCTGTCTGTAATGAAGATCAGAAGACATCAGTGAATCTGCTGGACTGTGGGATAGAAGTGAAACAAGAAGACACAGAAGCAGATGAAGGTTATTTGATTTATTCAGGTATGTACAGGGTTTTTCTTGAATCAAAATTGGTGTTTGGTAGTGGTTGATGAACATGTACTCCCATGTGAACAGAGAGCCCACAGTGCTTACAACTGCTTTATATGTAAACATGTCATTATTAAACCCAAAGTGTTGCTACAAAAACTGGTTTCTTCCACGTTATATAAAGGCCGTGTATTTGGTTGATTCTCACGAAAACTTGGTTTTAAAAATGTCAAGCATGAAAATGTAAAAATTGCTTAAATTTACTTTTTTTTCCCACCAGACATTGAAAAACAAAGTCTGAGGTAAATGGGACCATTAATTTAAAAACTTTTACTTATCATTTAACACTTTTTGTAACATAATTTAAAAAATGAGTCCTAAAAAAATCATTACCGCAACAGTCAGAAAACATCAACACTGACATATTTTTAAAATGACATGACAAACCTGAAAGAACATAATTTGGAGATTCTGCACATGCATTTAAAATCAAAGTTTTATGCTTCTATTAATTAAATTAACATTTAATAAGCATCTGTTGCGGTAATGATAATCAAAATGTTGTGTAAGCATTCTGACAAGACAATATTTCAAATTAACTGTAAAAAAAATGATCTTACCTGGTAGCCATCTTGAAGTAACTGGTCCATGTGCTTGGTCACTCAAAATCAAACTTTATTAAAATTCTGTATGTGTGCTTAAACTTTTCTCAAAAAGTGTTGCGGAGGATGAGAACATCAGGCATGGACACATAATCTTTTTTCTAATGTTTCTTCATTATTATTATACATGAATATTCAGTAAATATTTTTTCTGTCATCTAAAGTAGTCTAGCAAAACATCCATTTTTTTTTTCTTAATATTTTTGTGGTAATTTGATTAAATTACAACATAACGCATGTTCAAACACAGCCAGACACATTGCGGTAATGAGAATTTCAGCAGAAAATGAGATAAAATTTACAATTATAAATTCTTATGTTGAAATCACACATTGTGCAAGGTAGAACACAGTATTGTGTTAATTCTGATGCTTTTTAATGTTACTATATTACACATTTTAAAGCTAAAATCATTAGTGCCGTGGTGTTTCAATGGTTTCGTGAGAATCACCCATTTATCAGACACAGATATTACTTGTCACTCTCTTGGTAGACATGATTATTACACCAAGTTTGGTATATAATTATATCAATATCATTCCTTCCCATTTATTTTAACTAGTTTAACTAACAGTCCAATTTTTACAATATGAAACTTAATTAAATTAGCTGTAAATATTGTGGATTATTTAGACCAAACGAACAAATCATTTTGACCGGTACAGTTTAAAATTAGTACTAACCATGCATAACACAAACATTTTCTTAAAAATACAAACGTGTACATACATGTTACTTACATATTATTGTAGCACAGTTTCTGCTGAATACAGTGTTCTGTGATATTAGCCATTAATGTTTTAAGCAACTGAAAAAGGTCAAATTTCAGAGCATGTCAAAACTTCTCCAGGTCTAGTGCTGTGTTCAAACTGACGATGCGCCCATCGATACAGCATCTTCTGTATGGATTCGGATTAACTTTTGAAAGTAGCGTGTGGAATCACTATTGATCCGTGATCCATATGGAAATCCACATGTGACCCGCTGAGTACGTAGAGTAAAAAGTAGGGAGGTTTATTTTCAATATCTATGTCCGTCTTGTGTATTTTGAATCAAATAGTTCAGTTTGAAAGCGCATCTCAGTCTAAACTACTGCAAAGGGCTTGATTAGCCACTTTCTTAGAAAACAGTACTAACACATTTGAGAAGAAACACGACAAAGAGCTGCATGTGAAAAGTGTACAAAGATACAGAGCTACTTCCAACTATAGCTGTCACATTAATAATCTGATTTCTATATAAAAAAATAGTAATAATTTTCTCTGTTCATTTTAGATCAGAAAGCGGTAAAGGAGGAAATTTCACAATACAATGAAATTGAGGAGAAACCTCATCATTTGATACCCAATGAAGAATCTCTGAGCTGCTTGATTACTGTGAGGGATTCATCACCTAAAAGGAACAACAAGCAAAAGGCAACAGCCAATGATGCTCTTATTTGCCCTCAGTGTGGAAAGACCTTCACTAAAAAATGCCACCTTAATGGGCACATGAGAATCCATACTGAAGAAAAACCTTACGGATGTGATCAGTGTGGAAAAAACTTCAAGAATAAATGCCACCTTAATCAACACATGCAAATTCACACTGGAGAAAAGCCTCACACATGTGATCAGTGTGGAAAGACTTTTAAGAATAAATGGCACCTTAATGAGCACATGAAAACCCACACTGGAGAAAAACCTTACAGCTGTGATCAGTGTGGAAGATCCTTCACTCGCAAGTCTGACCTAAATAAGCACGAGAGACTTCACACCGGAGAAAAACCTTACATATGTGATCAGTGTGGAAAGAACTTCAAGAGTAAACCGAATCTTCATCAGCACATGCAAATTCACACTAGAGAAGAGACTTACAGATGTGATCAGTGTGAAAAAAACTTTATTAGTAAGTCTGACCTTAATGGGCACGTGAGAATCCACACTGGAGAAAAACATTACAGCTGTGATCAATGTGGAAAAAACTTCACTCGCAAGTCTGACCTGAATAAGCACATGAGAATCCACACTGGAGAAAAGCCCTACAGATGTGATCAGTGTGGAAAGAGCTTCATTCGTAAGTTCGAACTCAATGGGCACATTAGAATCCACACTGGAGAAAAGCCTTACAGATGTGATCATTGTGGAAAGAACTTTATTCGTAAGATTGATCTCAACAGGCACATGAGAATTCACACTGAAGAAAGTCCTTAAAAAAACCCTACTACGCTGAATTTCACATTTTAAGAACTCAGATGCAAAAGCCACTAAACGCCACCTCCATCACATATGCAATAATGATATTAACCGAATGATCTTGGCACATATTATACATTTATGAAATACTTCTGCTTTAAATTGGCTTAAGGTCATTCAAGCTTAACGGCGCATTCACACGGGGCGTAAGCGTTAACGCTTAACCGAAGGCTTGTATGGACCGTGGACAACAGCCAATAACAGTGGCCGCTACAAATTCACCGTTATTCCATAATCATAATTGGCTGGCTCTGTCTAGGTAATTTGCATAAGGCGATCTGATTGGCTGACGCACGCGTTGCCGTTTGAAAAGTTGATAAATGTTCAACTTCTGCCGCGAGCAACGGCACTGACGCAGCGCCGACGTATCCACAATTCAGTTCGGCAACGCATGACGTCACCCATTAAAAGTGAATGGGAAGCGTTAACGCTGACGCCCCGTGTGAATGCGCCGTAAGGGGGCGTGCACACCAAAGCTTTTACACCCGCGGCCGGCACATGTTTTCAATTGTTTCCAATGGAAGCTTGGCATTTTTCAAATAAGCCAGCAGCTAGCGGTTTTCTTTTGCGCTGAAAACCGGAAATATTCAACTTTGGGTGAAAAGCTCCGCTCGTCAATGTCAGTTCTCACATGGTCATCCATTCACAGTGGAGGAGGGGCGGGACAAGTATCACAACAACCTTAAACTTTAAAAGTTTTGGTGTGCACAACCCCTAAGTCTCAGGTCATTCAGAAATACCAGTTTGTTGGCAGAATCCAGAGGTGGAGAGTTAAGAATTAAATTTACTTGAGCACTGTAATTGAGTACACTTTTTGAGTATCTGTACTTTATTGAGTATGTGTGAATTTGGGTCCACTACTTTTATTAAAAGGTCCCAAAGTAGAAAGCTGTTTCTATGTAGCGGGTTTTCCTGTTTGCTAGGGATGTAACGATTCAATCGCATGTCCCATTAAAAATGCCTGTCTGAAATCGATTCTGAATCGCAGGGCTGCGATTCTTTGTTTCATGCACAGCTTGTTTGTGTACTACAGCTCTGTGATCATGGGAAGTCCTTATCAATCTAAAATCATTATGAGTCTGAGTCGTTTATAACGTTCATATAAAAAAAGCACCACTCGTTAAATAAAAATCATTCACAATGTTCTATATTATCATGAAAATACCTGAAACAATTTGAAGAACAGCGTGCAACTATTCCTGTAGACATTTCCTGGAATAGTGTTTGTAATACAACTTCTTCTGTGGCACAAAGGGAGTTTCTGCACAAGAGCGCCCCCTGGCGTTCGGATGTGTCTGGATTTCACCGTAATTCATTCAAATTCATTCATTGAGAAAATGCGCATTTGCACGGTTAATCGTTACACCCCTACTGTTTGCGCATTTTTTTGTGGCTTGCGATCTGCCAGGACCTTTAACTGTTGCCAAGTATTTCAGTTTTTCTAACTCTGTTTTTTATGCATATTTGGCAACCCTGCGATCAGAGAAATGGAAAAGGTATACTTTTCATTTAGTGTGAGATGGCTCGCCAGAGTTAAGTGTGTGTGTGTTTCTGTGACGAGAACCATGTGGTACGCAAATATGGGGTAAATATAAGACGTGAATTTTATTACTATTTGAAGTCATGTGAAGGTCTTTCTGTTTGAAATTTTGTATATAAAGTTAATGGTGTTATGTGTACTCTGGAAATGTGATTCACTTTAACGTATACTGACAGGAAGTGAAACTTAATATGCTTCCAACATTTTGGGGTGAAAGTGATTTGGCAGTTCAGTAGCTTTTTGCTTCCTGCTTTAAAAACAAATAAAATAATTACAACATTTTTTTAATAGTTTTTAATTAAAATACCAATAGAGGAACCATTAGCTTTTACTGTTAAAATCACTACACTGTAGTGTGTTTTGGGCCATATTCCATTAGAACCAGTAAGATTCCCAATAAAACCAATAGAATTTCTGTGATGGTTTAGCAGGGCTGTCACTATGGCATTATCAGCTGCTTTGTTTAAAAAATAAATGTATGAAAAATAAAACAATTTCTATGATCATTAAATCATTTTAACAGTTTATTTTACATTATATTTTTTTTAACCAAACCTTTGCTCTCTAGAAATCATGTCAGTTTTGGTTAAAACCTAAGTTGAAGTATTATAAACAATGAGGTAATACCAACATATGAAATTAGGACAAGCTTGAGAGAATTTGGTAATGTTGGGCAAGACAATAATATCAATAGTAAACTGTTACAAAACTGAAGGAAAAGAAAAAAAGCCTTTAGCTTTTTTGAGCTTTTTGCTGACTGAAATAAGTGTGAGCTCTTCTGATGACCAATGTTCACTTGATATTTTACATTTTCAAGCACAGAACTTATTAAAACGATTTTGCACATGCAGATTCCACATTAATTCTCTGTAAATCCAGTGCTCTCGAATTATTCACTTGACTGAACTTTTAACGAATGTGTAAAACAAAAACTCTGAACGGTTTCTCCTTTAAAATAATAAATACAGTGTTGGATATTTATTTTGTTTGCCCCCATTATAATAACTTGCTGTGGTAAATCGTATGGATGTGTGTGTAACTATGGTAAATGAAGCTGTTACGTCACGCTCCCGTCCAGCAGATGGCGCAAACTCACCGCGTGTTTCATAAAACAACAGAAGATGAAGAAGAGCTTACAGGATCAGTCTGCAGAAGTAACTGTTGTGTTGTTTTTGTTTTTTATTTGTAAGTGAATAATGTTTGTCTTATGTTTGTGGTGAACAACGTTTTATTCCCGACTAATGTAAATTGCCGTTGATTTTTGACACTTTTAGAATTTTCGGAGTTATTTCTGTAGTCAGGAAGGTTTTGTTTCTTGATTAATAAAGCTGCAGTGTTTCATAATACTATTGAAATGATGTTTTTGTGTGAATATTATAATGGTGATGTGTTTGTGTTCAGATGTTCATCATGAGAGATCAGATGGATGTGATGTGCTGTAAATCAGTAGGAACTGATCTGTCCATGCTGGATATTGATGATTTGATGACAGAAATCTCTCAGCTGAAGAAAGAGGTGGCGTTACTGGAGTCAAAGCTCAGACAGAGAGATGAACTCAACACAAAGGTTTGTATAAGTTAAAACACAATCTTTGTCATAATGATGGAGGTTTGTGTTTAGTGTTGAAATCTCAGTGAATGGCATAGTGTTGATCCTGTAGTGAAAGTACATCATCACAACCTGTTTAAACAGTCAACTGACTAATGTTTTGGTCTCTCCTAAATGTAGTGTGTATATAATAATTTGCTAAAACAAAATAAAAAGTTTTTTTTATAAACTATGTTGACTTTAAGTAAATTAAGTTGGCAATGTTGAGTGAAGTTAAAAGATTAACAAACTTTTTTTTAAATTCCTATTTAAATGAATGTGTCTGTGTGTGTCAACTGTAAATATATGCATTTTGTTAGTTGCTGTACAATAGTGAACATCATATTCACAGTTTTTATTTTGCAAATACAAGTGTGGATGAAAGTGTTTCTGTTTTAATTTTCTACTGAGTAGATATTTTAAATATTAAACTTCTTTCATTTGTTTTCCTTTGTTTATCTATGAATGTTACATTGATCTTCACATTAGTTTAAATGTATCAAAGCTCTGTATTTTATTCTCTGCTTGTTTTAATGTTATTTCCAGGATGTATCTGGTGTCTCTCTCTGTGGCTTTACTGATCAAACATCTACAGATCTTCTGGTTTCTGTCTGTAATGAAGATCAGAAGACATCAGTGAATCTGCTGGACTGTGGGATAGAAGTGAAACAAGAAGACACAGAAGCAGATGAAGGTTATTTAATTTCTTCAGGTATGTACAGGGTTCTCCTGAGTCAAAATTGACAGACTGTGTTGGACTGATCAGTTGTTTCAATCTTTCATTAAAATGAATCCCGAATCGGACATTAGGCTACGTTTACACGTGGGCGGCTATTTTCAAAAACAGACATTTCAACCTCTCCGGTTTCAAAAGTAATATCATGCACACATGTCAGTTTTCAGAAATGTGTTTATTTACATGTACCCGTGCATATATGCCATCAAGAAAAGCTCAAGCCCACGTAAGCCAATCATCGGTGGTGCTGGTGGTGACGTAACTGGTTCTTCGTGTTGGAAGGAGGAGTTGTTGCAGTAGGTGTCAAAGTACAGCGAGAGCGATTCGAAATTAGACCTCTACGTATAATTTCTCAACTCGCTTTCACGGTACGTTGACATCATCCGTCTGTCAGTTCTTGCAGCGCCGCATGAAATCGAACACAAATAAAATTGCTGACCTCCGAGCAGAGCACTCGTCTCTGCTCCTCGACATAATGGAACAGCTGTATTTGCAAATACAAACACACAAAACGAGTTTGCACGAACAAACGTGATCATGGAAGCGTTCAGAGTAGCAGTCACATATAAACATAGGTTGCACTTTTGACGTAGGCGTGAGCTCTGGCGCATACAGCGACATTGGCCGCCTAAACATCCGATTGACTCAGTTTACATGCAATCGTGCAACCGAAGATTTTCAAGATCCCCACTCTGGCCGGGGTTTTTTAGAAACAATCGGTTTCAGAGGCGAGTTCTCCTTTTGCCTGCAAAGTTCAAGTATGACTTATTTATGATGTCCTTCCAAGTAGAGTTCTCAACGGGTCGGGCCAACCCGACGGGACCCGCGAATCTGGGTTCGAGTCAAAAATATAAGCAAATGAGTCGGGTTGGACCTCGGGCTTAATCTTTTACGCTCAGTGAAATGAAAAAAAAATATTAATCATCACTGCTGTTCACCGTAAAGAAAGTCTGGTCTGGCTGTTGCGTGCAACGTGCATCACGGAGAGGGGGATAGCAATAAGCTCCGGGATGGATCAGCAACGGATCCAGACCGAAGCTGCCGGCTTCAGAGCGGATCCATTGCGGATCCGCCCCAGAGCTTACTGCTATCACTGCATGCACGCCTGTTGCCTGGAGAAGAAGAGTTGGAGAAACATAAACTTGCCGCAGGTGCATTCACCGTTGCTTGCTACTACAGGAGGAGAAGCCGCTGGCTGAGTTCTTTTTATTTATTATTGTGTGATTTGTTATTTAAGGCATATTTATATAGGGGCTGGACACGCCAAAGCTTTTACGCCCACGGCCAGCGCATGTTTTCAATTGATTCCAATGGAAACTCTGCGTTTTCAAATTAGCAAGCAGCTAGGGGGGTTTTTTCGTGCTGAAAACCGGCGCTCTGGGTTTTTTTTTCAGCGCTGAGTGCCGAGAGTTTAAAAATATTCAACTTTGAGTGAAAAGCTCCGCTCGTCAATGTCAGTTCTCACACAGCCGTCCAATTACAGTGTAGGAGGGGCGGGACATTACCACAGCAACCAACCGGCTCACAGCTGAAGTATCACAGCTACCAATGGCTCGGCTGAAAAACAGCTGGCATTCAGGTCCTCAATGCGTTTTCAGCCGCGTTTAAAAGTTTTGGTGTGTCCAGCCCCATACCCTATATTTAAAGTTTATTGTTTCAGTTGTTTGTATTGTTAAAAGGCGTGAACATTAAAGGTTGATTTGAATTCCCGTCTGCTGGTCATGATAATAGCCTACGTGTATGAGGAAAAAAAGGGAGGGAGGAGGGGTCGGCGGCGTCGGGCCACGTGGTCGGGTTCGGACAGATAATTCACGTTGATGTGTCGTGTTACATCGGGTCCAGGCTTTAAAAGCCACGGGCCGGGTCGGGTTGTAATTTTCAGGCCCATTGAGAACTCTACACCACAAGTCCATCCAACCTGTACACATGCTCCAAAATGGTGACATTGGAACACATCTTGAGCAGCTGCTCCAAGGCATTGGGTGAGGGCCGGTGTCATTAGAGGCACGATCAGGTCTTCAAATTCATCGCTGAGGCAATCAGCAATGGCATCAAGGACTGCCAATACACCCAAGCTACAGCCATATCCCCCACATGCACAAACACAGTGCATACAAACACGTAATCGGTTTCTATACATTTTGGGGACTTTTCATAGACATACCAGGGTTTCCGCGGGGTTGTAAAAGGTAGTAAAAGGTAGTAAATTAAATTATGCCAAATTAAGGCCAGTAAAAAGTAGTAAAAAGTAGTAAGCGTCATCTGACGAGGTAATAAATTTTCGATTGCCTTTTGTAATGTTATGATGCCTGGAAATTAGTTCAAATCACCTGCATATCTGGGCAAATAATCAAAGATCTTTCGTCTCTGGGATGTGATCAAAGCCTGGAGTGGAGCCAAATCACGTTCCTCTCTCCGCTGTAAGCGTTCTGTAATCACTACGGACAGGATCCACTCCGGGTTTTCTGACTGTGGATCACGTTGAGGTAAAACTTTTTCAGCTAGCATGGTCAAACTTATAATGCAGGAAGGCTCCGATGTTTTGAAGATCGATAAAGGTGTAAAAGACGATTGACTTGGCTTAGCGAAATAATGAAGATTGGCAAGCCTTTCAGTTCGTGGGATAAGAAAACCAAACAGGTAATTGCGTGTCTTTGCACAGTATGACTAACGTAAGGGGTCCTGTATTTTGGAGGTAAATGATTTCTCACGGTTACTGATGCTATGCTGATATAGCCAGTGGCTGGTACAACGGGTTTGTTTAACTCGTGGGTAAACTTCATGTGGATCCACAAGAACCAAGAGGCAGATGACATCCAAATCCTGTGAGAGCGATTGACGAGGAATCATAAGAGGAGACTGCTTCCTAAATGCTCTCGCGGGACTTTGATGTCATCCACCTGTCGGTTCTTGCAGTTGCATTTGCGTGTGGTCACAAAAACGTAACATTTGTACATATATTTAAGCACAGCAGTTTAAAAACAGGTGATTTTAAGACATTCAAATACAAACAACAGAGCGTCCGCCGTTTCTGTGTCAGAGGAGCACGCAAGCCGCGCATTCGATTGTCATTGAGCATGTGTTGTACGTATTTTTGCCGCTTTATTGGCCTTAAATAACACACATGCGTCAAAAATCCCGTCTTTGCAAATATCCTCATATAAACACGACCATTTAGGTCTTAGGAGAAAGTAAACAGCAGAAACATTGCGCATAAACTAGCACATCAGCGCTGCCTCTATTGTAACATAATATTTTGTTGATAAATGTACAGTCATTCAATTAACAACTGTCACTATGGTTACAGACATCCTGTGCGAATTCTACACGAGTTTGACTCGAGTTACTCGTTCAGGGTTTATATTCATACATAACGTTACTGTATTAGAGCTGTGACTGTAAACTGTTGTGTGAACAGAACAGACCCTGGATTATTTGTTTATGTGTAGTGAATAATATGATATGAAAAAGTTGTATTTGTTCACATTAGTAAATGCATTATATAACATAAACAAACAATGAAAAATATAGAGTGTATATAAGCATTAATTAATTCTTGTTTATGTCATTACAGTAATTGACGGTGGTTCATGGTGCATTCACTAATGTTAACAGTTTCAACTTTGATTAAAAAATTATTAGTAAATGCTAAAATAAATACATTTACAATTAATAAATAATTAATAAAAGATTCATTAAAGGTGGTGATATTCATGTTTTCTTTTTATACAGTATAGTGAGTTATTTAGCTGTTTCGCCTTAATCTGAAATGCCCTGCAAACTACAGCTACCTATATGCCACATGAGACTTCAATATGGAATTTATGGCAAAAAAATCTCCCCTTAAAATGCTATTGGTCTCGCCTACATAAAGTGTTAGGTAAAGGAATATGACTTGGCCTGAAAAATATTTCAGTCAGAAGAATTTTTTCACTTTAATTCTTTTTTGTATTTTATATATGTCAAAATCTGTGTAAATAATAGAAAGGTCGCTGATTAACACTTGCAATTCAGTGTCGTGATGGTTTTAAAAATATTCTGAAGGTAGTAAAAAAGGTAGTAAAAAGTAGTAAATTTAACTTAAGGATTTCTGTATAAACCCTGCATACTGACTTGTATACTAAACATTCTGAATTCTAGCCCTATCCCTTCCCTGAACCTAGCGCCACAAACCACATTTATCGGTCTGTCTATCTATCTAGTTTACTCTGTCACATATTTTGTAATGATTTTTTTCTTTTCGTTTCAGACCTGATGGAGCCAAAAGAAGAAATAACAAATGCAAGAGAACAGACAGATCAAGGTGATTTGATTTTTTTCAAGTTCTTGTCTCTAATGTATAACCAGGAATGACAAAGACACAAACACAATTATAGTTCTCAGTGCATTTTTACTGTCACATTCTTCATAATTATTTATTATTTGGTTCATTTTAGAACTGAAAGCAATAAAGGAGGAAATTTCACAACTCAATGAAATGGAGGAGAAACCTCATTATTTGATACCCAAGGAAGAATCTCTGGGCTGCTCGATTACTGTGAGGAATTTGTCACCTAAAAGGAACCACAAGCAAAAGGCAACAGCCAAAAATTCTCTTATTTGCCTTCAGTGTGGAAAGACCTTTCCCTATAAATATAAACTTAATAAGCACATAAGGATTCACACTGGAGAAAAACCTCACAGATGTGATCAGTGTGGAAAAAGTTACATGAATAAATGGCACCTTAATGACCACAGGAGAACCCACACTGGAGAAACACCCTACAGATGTGATCAGTGTGGAAAAAATTACTTGAATAAATGGCACCTTAGAGACCACATGAGAACCCACACTGGAGAAAAGCCCTTCAGGTGTGATCAGTGTGGAAAAACCTTCTGTCGCAAGTATTCCCGTAATGTTCACATGCGAATTCACACTGTAGAACCTTACAGATGTGATCAATGTGGAAATACCTTCAGGAATAGATGCTCCCTTATTGTTCACAAGAGAACTCGCACTGGAGAAACACCTTACAGATGTGATCAGTGTGGAAAGAGTTTTAAGAATAAGTGCTCCCTTATTGTTCACACGAGAACTCACACTGGAGAAAAACTTTACAGGTGTGATCAGTGTGAAAGAACCTTCACTCGGGAGACTGAATTTAATGTTCACATGATAATTCACACTGGAGAAAAACCTTACAGATGTGATCAGTGTGGAAAAAGTTACATGTATAAACGGCACCTTATTGACCACACAAGAACCCACACTGGAGAAACGCCTGACATATGTGGTCAGTGTGGAAAAATTTTCATGAATAAATGGCACCTTAATGACCACATGAGAATTCACACTGGAGAAAAGCCCTACAGATGTGATCAGTGTGGAAAAACCTTCGGTCGCAAGTATTGCCTTAAAGTTCACATGAGAACCCACACTGGACAAAACCTTACAGATGTGATCAGTGTATAAAGAGCTTTATTGGTAAGTTCAAACTCAACGTCCACATGAGAAATTCACAGTGAATAAAGGCATACAAAACCCCCTACTATGTCTATTTAACATTTGAAAAGTCACTTAAAGCTACCTCCGTCCAATATGAGTTAATGATATTAACCGAATGCTCTTGGCACTTATTATATGTTCATTAAATACTTATGCTTCAAATCGGCTTAATCCCAGCCTCAGGCCATTTATAAATTCTGGTTTGTTTGCATTAAATGTCTTGATAGTTTACAGGAAAACAGGTCAGATGCACTTACTTACTTACTTACTACCAATTATGCCTGTTTGGCATGTAGGGCAGCAACAAAGGATTTCCACTCTTGTCTGTTTTGGTCCAGTGACTTTATAGAGCCCCAGGTGTAATTTAGGCTCTTCAGCTCTCCCTCCACCGTCCTGCGCCAAGTATTCTTGGGTCGGCCTCTTTTATGTTTGCCATCTGGTGTCCAGTGAAGGGCAGTTCGTGTGATGCTTTCTTGGTCTCTACATATTACATGTCCAATCCATTTCCATCGCCTTCTCATAATGCGTCATCATCATCATCTGCATCATCCGCTGCGTCATCATCATCACACTGGCTAAGTAGAAGTTGATTGGAGATGGTGTTGGGCCAGAATATTCTCTTTATTTTACGTAGGCTTTTAGTGTGGAAGGTCGACAGTTTGTGTATCACTTTCAGTTGTTCGCCAGCACTTAGATCCATATAGCAGGGTACAGGGCCAGATGCACTTAGGGGGTTTCAATTCCCAAAGTCCACACTTCAACGGATAGTTCGGCCAAAAATTATACTAGACCCATGATTTACTCACCCCCAAGGTGTTCAGTTAATCAGATGTAAAGTTGCAGGGTCCACGCGCTTCAGGTAGGAGGAATGTGCATCCATCATTCACAAAATAAATCCAAACGGCTTTACACGATAAACAAAGGCCTTCTGAGGGTAATCTGCGCTGTTTTATTGTAAAAATATCCACATTTAAAACTTTGTAGACGAGGGTGATTAGCTTCCGGTAACGCCGCCATCTTAGACTCCTCTGTATTCAGGAGAGAGTATCAGCATAGTGTTTGCACTTTTCTTAGTGACGTATGACAAATTCGGAAGGCGGGGGCACAGAGCAGCAGCACAGAACCCTCCATAAACTGGGTACACTCTCATCTTAAATAAGAACGCGACTGGGATGGTGGGGTCACCGGAAGCTGGTTGTTTTCGTTTGTGGGGTTTTGAATGTGGATATTTCTACAACACCGCATGTTTATTTTGTGAAGGCTGGATGCACATTTTTCGGACTTGAGGGGCGTGGACCCTGTAGCTTTGCAATTGATTAGCTGAAAGATTTTAAAAAAATAAGTAAAAGTCATAAGTAATAAGTCAACTATGGTCCCATTAGCAGCCAGCACTCGGGCACAGTGAGATTTATTTCATGAACTAACAAAAAATGTATGAGAATTAAATGTCAAGGCAATTAAACAGACAATTAATTGTCAAAATCGTCAAAGCCCTACAGCAGGCAATTAATAATCATAATCATCACGATTTATTAGGCAATTAACGGTTACCCAAATTTCATCATCTTGACAGCCCTAGAGCCAACGTCAAAGTCTGCGCTACTTTGTTGGCATCGGTTTGGTGTGTCCCCCCTGCCTTAAGCAAGTGTCAACAGACTGGGCCAACTTGACCAATCACATGTATAATTTGAGACAGACTAGAAAGTGATGCACAAGAAAAATGTAAAATATATGACAAAAAATAAGTGTGAGGTGCCGATTAATTAGAGGTTTGTGTACTCTAGGATCACCTTATAAAGTTCTGTATTGAAACCTGTCAGTTCACAGTGTGATTGACTTTGAGGATTTGCCAAGGTTTGTTCGGATTTGATATGGATTTAATGGATAAAAATATTTGAATGTAAAAGTTACTTTTAAGTAGTAAGCAGAGCTGTTTAAGAATTGTATGAAAATCTGTATGTCACTAATATGTATTACTTTAATTTCTCTGTTTATCCAAAGTTCCAGATGTTTTTTGGTAGAGAAGTAAATAAAATTATACAACAGTTTTTCTGGTTCTCGAATCTGATTGGCTAAGAGCTCTTCCCAGGCATGCGATATTGTACTGATAACATAACAGTAACCGCTTTACCTTTTGTATCATTCCGCAACCTACTGTTCATTTTATTATTAGTGAGGGAGGCTTCATTAAACACGTGAGTCATACGCTCATCTTCGGTTGAATGCACACACGAGCTGTTTTTAAACACTTTGTGTCTCAAAAGTTCCCAAGCTCGTGAATCAGTCACAATTGCTATGAATTCCAATCGGAAATAATTATTATGGCCGTCAAAGATCAGCGCTCTTGGATGTAAACTTAATGTAATGTCACATTGTGTGGACTAACATACACTTGGAATAAAGCAATGAAAACAATAATTTTCTCTGAAGCGATCTGTTTATGCTCTCCTCTCCAGTTAAAAGGACACAAAAACACAGCTTGGAAGCAGTTAAGGTAAGAATACTTACATATGGACATTTGATAATTTATGTTCGCGCGACGTGACAATTCAAACACGTTGTGAGATATCACCACTGATATCACTCACGCATACTCTTTCTCTCTCTGACTTTTAAAAACTGGTTACAATATAAAACACTTAACTACTCAGTTTTATGTCGTACTGACAAGAATAAAGTCCAGTAATAAAGCGAATGCTCATACGGTGTTAAGATTAAATGGAAAAGCAGCCTCTGGTCTAATCACAGCCGTGATGATATAGAGCAATATCAACACTCCTCCTCGAGCGTTATTGCTTAATTATGCTAATTATCTTTTACTTCAGACTTTTTCTGATTGTGGCAGGGTAGTTAGATCCTCCCTGTAGTGACGTCATGTCATTGGTAGCCTATCGTCCCGCAGGGGAGGTGTGTATGGCTGCGTCCGAAAACTCTAAATTGCTGCCTTCTGAGGCAGCTTTCCAAGGCAGCAAGGCATCAAGGCATGTCCGAATTCAATGTTTGGTTTACTTCCTGTCTCCTGAGATACCTATGCGTGGACGTACATTAAGAATGTGATTGGTCGAGACCGGTCGAGTTCGAAAAAATAAAATGGCGGCCAAGGACGCGACTGGACCACCAATTTAGTGTAAATAAAGGTATATTTTCACTTTTTACACCTTTTAATTGCATTTCTAGCGAGAAATTAGTATTGTAGTTTTCAAATATGTGATTAGTTATCACAAAGGCGCTCTCTGTTTACATTTCAAACACGCTGCCTTAGAAGTGTGTCCGAAAGTCTTTCTCTGAGCTACCTTCATGCCTCCGAAGTCATTTCCTCATGAGGCAGCGAGGCAACGAGTCACTGCCTTGAGTTTTCGGACGCAGCATATAAATGGCTGTTTGGTGCGGGCCGGATGTGCGTCATTTGTTCTGTGCCTGCGCTCTTCCCGTTTACCGGCATTCAACAGAGGTCTGTGGTTAACACACAGCTGTGTGTCTATTCTAGCACCGCTTGTGTCATTGTGGGGGCTCTGTGTACGCTGTAGAGGTAAGCATTTTTAGCTTTAGCGTTCGGCTCTATCTGATACCGGATTATAGTATGGTAACACTAGTGCTTGTGTCATTTATAGCCTATGGTAAACAACCGTTACGCGCGGTCTGGCTCGTTACACTGCCTAGTTCCAGGTATGTAAGATTTAATATATAATGCCAGAGGTTTTAGGTGATGTGGTGTGGGGGTCAGCTATGTTTATCTTTACTGCAGCATTCCCGTGTGTTTACCGTTTGAGTTGGGACATCTAATATATGCTGTTTGGCATCTCCTTCATCTCTATCCCGTGGATACTGACGTCAGCTCTGCTTTTTGGTGTGGCAAGCGGCTGCGTTATTTGGTATGTGCGTTTATATTTCCAATCGCTGTTCATAAACCATAATTAGTTTACTAATCATCTTATATTATCTGTTAGGGCTAAGACTGTGCGTGCTGCATTCCCCTACTACATATAGAAGCACGCTGCTGTTTTGTTCCTGCTGGATTTGCTTTCGTTTCTTTTTTTCTTTATATTTTTGCTGTGTTTTCATTTTGTCCTGGGTGATTAAGCGCGGCCCGATTTTGGAGTTGTTGGTTAAAACCTGCTCCTACTGTGACTGTATTTAAAGATCTTTTCCTCGTACGTTGGGAAATAACGAGTTCGAGGGCCGCGCTCATTCAGATTATCTATTTCTTTATTTTCCCTTTGTGGTGTTTCTCATTTTGGACTAATTCAGAATGCTGAGATTTTCTCTTGGACATTGTTGTCTTTAAATTTATTTTCCTTTTCCTTTTGTGTTATTATCTAGCTGTTTAAGCTAGAATTTATTTCTTTTCTTTATGTTGGAAGGGTTTCTTTTGCTCCCCTGCATTTAATAAGTTTTCATTGATTAATTTCTATTGATTTGATTTATTTTGTTTTGTATCACAATTACAGGAGCTGTGTGTCTGACGGCAGTGAGGCTTTCCTTCACCGTGTGCCGTGTTATGCTGTGTGAGCACCACTGATAAAATCACGGGTATTGGAGTGAGTGTGTGTGTGTGTGTGTGCACTTAGTGTGATTCTCCTCTTTTGCTCCCTCTCTTAGCCCATCTGATGCCAATAGGCTACAGCTCTGAATTAACTGTGAATCCTTATTGTGGATTGTGATTTCCAGCTTTAGTAATTGGCTGGGTGACTACTTTTATTTCTGCATTTTAAACTTTTGTACAAATAAACAAATTCTATTTTGCTACCCACGTCTCTTGCTCACTTTGTTCAGTAGAATGAACCTGTGTTCCTTATAACATTTTTAAGTGAACTGTGATTCCCTGGTATAGTCCCAGGGTGGCGTAGTCTATTGTATCTCTTTTGAGTGTTGAATATTGCTGTAAAAAGACCACTTTGCCACATATTTTTAAATGATTTTATCATATTTAATTATTATTTAAGTCCTGTTAAGGTCTTTGTGTTATAGGGGTGGTTTCCCGGACAAGAATTAGACTAGTCGTATACCCAGCAAACACAGAACGTTCCCCTAACCTTTTTGGTTCCCTTTTGGTTATTTTTGGGAACCAAATTATAATGTTCTGAGAATGTTTTCTTGGGTTTAATTTTTTTTGCAGCCATAAAATAAAGTTCCTATAATGTTGTAAGGTGGTTACTTGTACAGAACATTTTCTTAGTTATTTTTGGAAACCAGGAAATAACTTTACCATAATGTTGCATTCCTCGCTTTCTCTTGTGCTCAGCAAAAAAAGAGTGAACTGCGTGGTTTAACGTGTTAAACATTTTAGCGATTTCTTTTTTTTCTCTTTCTTTATTTAGTAACTTAAATATGAGTTTTTATTGATCGATTTGACACGTATATAAGAAAAAAATATGATAGAAGTTTTGTAAAAACGGAGAGGCAGATAAAATGATAATACAATGTGTTCAGATATTAATAATAACTTGTTATAATAAATTCATACAATACAATATATTTTTGATTCACCTGGCTAAAATGATTTTGATATGTGTCAGGTTTAAAATATTTACGAACCTTAACAAAAACAAGACAAACTCAGACCACGAATGAGGTTACAATATTCTGCAGGGAGAACCCAGATTGAGACGTTTCATCAGGAAACATCTCAACTGTCTCCCGACTTGAGTCTCTCTGCGGACTGTTTTTATTTAGGATTTAATCACTGGTTGACTCGGTTCATCCCGAAGGTCGAACCTCACAGACTTTCATAATTGCAACAACATCACACATTTTACTAAGTCTAGAGAAATAGTATTGACTACATTTTACCAAAAACAGATAGTTACTTGATGATGCAGTTTGATGATGCAGTTTACCAAAGGTCATATGATAACAAAAGAACATTCTACGTACTTTTTCACCTTGGCAGTCTTCTCTGAGTAGCTAGTAAGACAATATGGTTCTAAGCAAATTATTGTACATTCATAAATCTAAACCAAGAATTATACATTCATAAATGATAACATAAAACATACAAATATGTAATAAGAAATACATAATATGTAATAAGAAAATACATTTTCTCCAACAATATGGGTGAACACTTTTTTGGGTAACATAAAAATTAAAACCATAATTTATTTATTCATAAAGAAATCCCCAATAGATTTGGTTAGATCGTTAAAGAAACGAAATTTAATAAGACTGTCAATTTAACGATTACACGAGAAGTCAAATTTACTGTTTATTACTTGCTTATTAAAACATTTTAAATACCTGGTGTACTGTAGACGTGTAGATTCCACATGCAAATCGCGCGAATCCTATTTACCTGACTGAACTTTTAACTAAAACACAAACTCTGTACACGGGTTTCCCTTTAAACGGACATAAACAGTGTTAGATATTTCTCCTCTTTGCCTCATTATAATAACTATGTGTAGTCCAGGCAAAATAGCGTTTTACGACAGACTAATTGTAAAAGAATTTTTTTCACCATAGATCATTTCTATGAGGTGTCCAGAACAACATACTAAAAGTCCTAAGAAATCCTAGTTGAGGAAATATGTTAATTTCTCATCAATCCGAAATGTGTGTCAATAAGGCCATACTACAGTACAACCCAATGGGGCTATTTTTTTCCTTTACTCCTATCAAAATGAAACTTTACACAATGAAAGTACCCATGAAAAGTAAATTTTTTTGTATTACAAGTTGCTTTGAAAATTAAATTTAATATGCAAATGAGCTATACACTAATCGAATATGCCCAAAATACACCCAAAAGTAACTTTTTGGTATTACAAGTTTCTTTTGAAATGAATTTGAATATCCACATGAGCTTTACACTTATTTAATATGTCCTAATTTGCATAGGCAGAAACATCATTCATATGTATGATAAATATATCGGCCCAATGTTCATCCAATCATCCTGCTGCTTTTAGACAGGCCTCTAACCTGAAAACTGCCTGGCTTGGTAGTACCTGCCAGCTTTATAACCCACGCCGGTATAATCTTCAGGGTCACAGAGTAACACAAGCCTCCCCACCACAACAAGGTAGCAACAGAAGGGGAGGCCTTTTTCGTGTTTTTGTTTTTTGGTGATTTTGTTTTTACATCTTTTTTTAAATCCAGCCTGGATCCTTGACCCCTTCTCTGTGGCTCATGGTTCTGGCACCTCCTATATCAGTTCCTGGTTTGTTCTTTGCTTAGTTCTTCCCCTCTGGGTCATATTCATCTGATAAATCAGGCAACTGTGAGTTTGTACAGCTATTACCACAACATTTTCCACAAATGTTAGTGCAAGGGGGTCCATGTTTTTTGCATGTGCATCTCTTTGTGCTGCAGTCTTTCTTGCAACTAAACAGTGGACGTAACTATCAACTCCAAAAGTGCAGCAGTAAGTAAACATGATTTTAAATGGTATGGATCAATCTTTCTGCAAATGTAATGATTGAGCTGAAGTTTAGAGCTGCTGTGTGCATCATGCCATCCAGATCTGAAGCCCGGAAAATGCCGCTATAAAGTATAATGTGGTTATAATGTAACGCTATAGCCTATAATGTAAGTGAGCATCTTATTTATGTATTTAATTTTTTTCGATTCAATTTTATTTATATAGCGCTTTTCACAATTTGGTACCTTTTAGACCTATGCGTATTGGTTTAGTCACAGCAGTGATTAACAAAAATTCGGCTAAGACCAGCATAAGCTGGTAACTGGTTTTTGCTGATTTAAGGTGGCAGTAGCTGGTTTAAGCTGGTCCTCCCAGCCTGGGAAAAAATTGACATGGTGTTGGCTCGTTACGCTGCTTGGCTGATCAGTCATTATTGGCATTAATCTCCCATCCAAAACATGGCACCCCCAAGGTTTTGGGTCCATAGGTTCACTTCCCCCTTTCCACTTCATCATTTGGTAAAAGACCTGAAGACTATGGAACTTTGCAGCTGCTGACGTTGGAGGGAGAGATTGAGCTTCCACTGGAGATGAGTTCTGAGTTACTTTAATAAAGAATTGTCTGTATCTTAGCATGTCCAGTGATTCATCCTTTTGCCCCCATACAGTGATACTAGAGCTTTTTCACCTGCAATGATGATGCCTTTTCCCACATTTTCCTGTGACTGGCTAAACACCTTAGCTTGTTTGAGAAAGCTCGTGTCATTCTTTACTTTTTTCAGTGCCATCCCTTTCCTATGCCAAATAGACGAGATGTAGAATTACAGCCTCAAAATGATTGGGGTTGGATTGTTTGAAGAGCTCGATGTGTCATCTTGAATGGAAAAAGTCTGAAATCATTTAGTTGCTTTTAAATAAAAATCTATAATATGGTAGGGTTTTCGTTCCCTAATTAAAATGTAAGTATGGAAAACAATCAATTACACATTCTTAATAAAAATGTCATTTAAATTCTGAAACATAAGAGGATTTTATATAAATTGTTTCAGCACTGACCCATAATAGTGCCCCAACAAAATAAATGGCCAATTGCACTGCATTGTAATGAATGTATTTTGTAATGCAATTTTTTTACCCATATCAATGCTGCAAGGAAACCTCAGGTACATTTATGCTGTTATACTAGTGACCTTAAGAAAAAAGGAATCGGTCTTTCTTGTGTTTTGTTAATAAATTTACTGTATTGATCTATTTTTTAGCTTAACATTCATTTAAATTGTACAGATTTTGCTAGTGCTGCAATTCAGATTGCTTTAGTGAGGCAATTTTATCAGATGAATATAACCCAGAGTGGAAGAACCAAGTAAAGAACAAACCAGGAAATGATATGGGGGTGCCCGAACCAAAAGCCACAGAGAAGGGGTTGAGGATCCAGGCTGGATAAAAAACATAAAAAAATTTAATAACAAAAACACACACAAAAAACACAACTCTCCCCTTCTGTTCAGGCTTGTGTTCCTCCGTGACCCTGAAGATTATACCGGCGGGGGTTATACAGCTGGCAGGAACTACCAAGCCAGGAAGTTTTCAGGTTAGAGGCCAGTCTAAAAGCAGCAGGATGATTGGATGAACATTGGGCTGATATATTTATCAAACATATGAATGATGTTTCTGCCTATGCAAATTAGGACATATTAAATAAGTGTAAAGCTCATGTGGATATTCAAATTAATTTCAAAAGAAACTTGTAATACCAAAAAGTTACTTTTGGGTGTATTTTGGGCATATTCGATTAGTGTATAGCTCATTTGCATATTAAATTTAATTTTCAAAGCAACTTGTAATACAAAAAAATTTACTTTTCATGGGTACTTTCATTGTGTAAAGTTTCATTTTGATAGGAGTAAAGAAAAAAAATAGCCCCATTGGGTTGTATTGTAGTCTGGCCTTATTGGCACACATTTCGGATTGATGAGAAATTAACATATTTCCTCAACTAGGATTTCTTAGGACTTTTAGTATGTTGTTCTGGACACCTCATAGAAATGATCTATGCTGAAAAAAATTCTTTTACAATTACTTCTATTTTTTGCTCCAAAATGAGTTAGTTTGCCTGGACTAGTGGTATATCGTAGGGATGTGTGTGTAACTATGGTAAATGAGTGTTGTCAAGCAGCTGCTGCGTCACGCTCCCGTCCAGCAGATGGCGCAAACGAACCGCGTGTGTCAACAACAATTGAAGAAGAAGCCCACAATCCGAGCAGCAGTAAGTGTTGTGTTGTTTATGCTTTTTATTGTAAGACACTTTTGGGAGTTGTTTCTTGATTTAACAAAGTTGCAGTCGTTTATAATGCTATTGAAATGATGTGTTTGTGTGAATATTATAATGATGTTGTGTTTGTGTTCAGATGTTCATCATGAGAGATCAGAATGTGATGTGCTGTAAATCAGTAGGAACTGATCTGTCCATGCTGGATATTGATGATTTGATGACAGAAATCTCTCAGCTGAAGAAAGAGGTGGCGTTACTGGAGTCAAAGCTCAGACAGAGAGATGAACTCAACACAAAGGTTTGTATAAGTTAAAACACTCGTTGTCATAATGATTAAGGTTTGTGTGTTCAGTGTTGATCCTATAGTGAAAGTACATCATCAAGCCTGTTTGTTTTAATGTTATTTCCAGGATGTATCTGGTGTCTCTCTCTGTGGCTTTACTGATCAAACATCTACAGATCTTCTGGTTTCTGTCTGTAATGAAGACCAGAAGACATCAGTGAATCTGCTGGACTGTGGGATAGAAGTGAAACAAGAAGACACAGAATCAGATGAAGGTGATTTGATTTATTCAGGTATGTACAGGGTTTTTCCCGAGTCAAAATCTCATAAGTTTCAGTGTTGGACCGGTGAGTTGTTTCAATCTTTCATTAAAATAAATCAGTTCACATGAGTAAATTGTTCCCGAATCAGACATTAAAGAAAGTGAACACGGTGTGTGCAAATCCTAGCTGGGCATGCAAAACTTTTGTTTTTCCTCACTGGATTAGGATTTGGTCTTCTGACTACTGTATCAGTATTGTTTTGATCAATTTGTGCAAGGAAGAAAGCGAGAGCAGAGAGAAAGTGCCATGCCTGTCAACATCATAGGGATTTGAAAATAAGGTAAATTTCCAGAATCCTAACCCCCCCCCCCCAATTACAATGTATTTGGAGGGGTGCGTACACTGCAAAAAATTACTTTCTTACTTCATATTGTTGTCTTGTTTTCAGTTAAAATATCTAACAATTCTTAATCAATATGATCAAAATAACCGTAAAAAATAATTCTAGTTTTTAAACAAAAAAATATCAGATTTAAGTACATTTTTGTTTAAAATTTGCATACCCCATTGGTCGTTTTTTTTGCTTGTTTTAAAGAGCACCTATTCTTTTCCACAAACCGTACATTTTTGTAGCTCCAGTTTTCACTCTCTTCCTAAAACGCGCGGATTTGAAAAGCTCTGTACATTGTGATTGGTCTGAATTCCTCTGACGTCAGCTGGAAATGTAACACTCCTTAACATGTTTGAAAGATTTCAATGCAATGCTAACAGGAGTTAACTTACAGGCTGTGAGTCCAAAGCGGCCACACGCATTAGCCAGCACATCCAAATGTGTGAGTTTATGTAGACTGGCTGGATATTCTTCTTGTTTCATTGGCGGGTGTCATTTAAGTGATATGTTACATATATACAAACATAGCAAACGTCAAATCCGGCCAATGGAATTTTTTATAGATAGACTAAAATCGGAAATTATTTAAGCGGGAGGATGGCGTAAAATCCCTGCAAAAACGGGTGGGTTGACAGGTATGCAGTGCTTAGTTTGGAGACAGAAAGAGTGTGCATGGGTGAGTGCAGCTGTCCGCTCATTCTCTCTCCCACAATCATCAACATCGTTACTCATTAATCACATTAAAGGCGGAGTGCACAATGTTTGAAAAACGCTTTGGAAAAGGAGACAGGCCGACTACCAAAACACAGTTTCAGCCAATCAGCAGTAAGGAGCGTGTCTACTAACCGACATCCTTGCCGGGTTGCGTATGTGTGGGGCGGGTCTTTTAAAAGAAGGTCCAGATTCTATTGGGGTAGGGGCATGTTTGTTTAGGTGATTTGAAATATCAACATTGGCTTTCAAACATTGTGCACTCCGCCTTTAAATGATCAAATAAAGCTTTTGTGAGGCAAATATTCATTTTGGCTGCAGACACAAAATTTAACTGCTGGAAGAACCCTGTATGTGTCCTTCTAATTGATTTTCTAGGCAGATATGGTTAGGACTATACTCTCAAACTGGAGTAATAATGAGTGAGTTGTTGCTGTAACATGGCTGCAGCAGGCGTACACTGCAAAAAATTACTTTCTTACTTAGTATTTTTTGTCTTGTTTTCACTAGAAATATCTAAAAATTCTTAAATCAAGATGTATTTTCTTGATGAGCAAAATGACCTAAGAAAATAATACTAGTTTTTTGACAAAACATATACAATTTAAGTGACTTTGTGCTTAAAACAAGCAAAAATATCTGCCAATGGGGTGAGAAAATTTTACTTGAATTAAGTGTTTAAGAAAAAAGAAATCTCACCCCATTGGCAGATAATTTTGCTTGTTTTAAGGACATTTTCACTTAAATTGTATATTATTTGTCTTAAAACTAGACTTATTTACTTAGGTCATTTTGCTCATCAAGAAAAAGCATCTTAATTTAAGAATTTTTAGATATTTCTTCTGAAAACAAGACAAAAATACTAAGTAAGAAAGTCATTTTTTGCAGTGTAGTGATATTACGCACTGCTGAAAATAGTCCCCTGCCATTGAAACTAACCAAGGGGACTATTTTCGGGCAGTGCGTAATATCACTACGTGTACACAGACAAGAGCAGGTGTGAGGGAAAACCAAAACTTTAAAAAGCATTTTCTCTTTTTGCTTCAGATCTGATGGAGCCAAAAGAAGGAATCACAAATGCAAGAGAACAGACAGATCAAGGTGATTTGATTTATTTAAGTATCTGCCTCTAATGTTTACCCAGTAATGACAAAGACACAAACACAATTATAGTTTGCACAAGTTCTCTGCTGTTTCTTCATAATGACTTTCTCTGTTCATTTTAGATCTGAAAGCGGTAAAGGAGGAAATTTCACAACTCAATGAAATGGAGGAGAAACCTCATCATTTGATACCCAAGGAAGAATCTCTGAGCTGCTTGATTACTGAGAGGAATTTGTCACCTAAAAGGAACAACAAGCAAAAGGCAACAGCCAATGATGCTCTTATTTGCCCTCAGTGCGGAAAGACCTTCACATATAAATATAAACTTAATGAGCACATGAGAATTCACACTGGAGAAAAACCTTACAGCTGTGATCAGTGTGGAAAAAGTTACATACATAAATGGGTCCTTAATAACCACATGAGAACCCACACTGGAGAAAAGCCCTACAGATGTGATCAATGTGAAAAAACCTTCAGTCGCAAGTTTATCCTTAATAAGCACATGACAATTCACACTGGAGAAAAACCTTACAGCTGTGATCAGTGTGAAAAGAGCTTCAAGAATAAATGGAATCTTTATGTTCACATGAGAATCCACACTGGAGATAAACCTTACAGATGTGATCAATGTGGAAAGACCTTCAGGAATAAATGTCACCTTAATGTTCACATGAAAATTCACACTGGAGAAAAACCTTTTAGATGTGACCAATGTGGAAGAACCTTCACTCGCAAACCTGACCTTAATAAGCACATGACAATTCACACTGGAGAAAAGCCTTACAGATGTGATCATTGTGGAAAGAGCTTCATTGGTAAGTTTGAACTCAACGTGCACATGAGAATCCACACTGGAGAAAAACCTTACAGATGTGATCTGTGTGGAAGAACCTTCACTCGCAAGCCTGACCTTAATAAGCACATGACAATTCACACTGGAGAAAAACCTTACAGCTGTGATCAGTGTGAAAAGACCTTTACTAGTAAATGCAGCCTGAATGTTCATATGAGAATTCACACTGGCGATAAACCTTACATATGCGGTCAGTGTGGAAAGACCTTAACTAGTAAATGCAGCCTTAATGTTCACATAAAAATTCACACTGGAGAAAAACCTTACACATGTGATCAGTGTGGAAAGTGCTTCATTGCTAAGTGCAAACTCAACAGGCACATGAGAATTCACACAAAATAAAGGCATTAAAAGCCCCCTATGCCTATTTTACATTTGAAGAGCCACTAAAAGCCACCTCCTTCGAAAATGAGTTAATGATCATTCAGAAATGCAAGTTTGTTGGCACAATCCATTAAAAGAGTTGTCGTCTTTAAAGGGACAATAAGTAGGATTTACCCTCATCTAGTGGTGAAATTGTATTTTGCATTCAAACGAACATTGCTCTCTACCGCCTCGCCTTTCCAAATGTGTGTTGCAACTACGGTAGCCATTATGTAATCACTTATCTCCTTGTCTGTGTCAGCTGGTTCATGTGTTCTGAACAAAAACGCGTTGTGGAAACGCCTTGGTAGGCTAGTGCTTTTTGTCCCTCTCTGCTATTATAGTTTGGCGGAATGACATGGAAGCCTCCTTGGACTTACCGTTCAATGTAAGTAAAAAGAAGAAATTCTAAGCTTACAAAGAAAAGTCAGATCACTTGCAGAGGTCATTTGACACCAACGAGGACATACAGTGGCAAGAAAAAGTATGTGGGCCCCAGGGAGTGAACTGGTTTTCTGCTGTGATTTGCCGTGGAGTGTGGTCTGGTCCTCATCTAGGTCGCAGCGGGAGACAAACACAATGCGCATGGGGTGACAACACACGGATAGTTCTAGTTTCTTGTGTCTTTTTTGGGAACTCCCATTGAACATTCATAGTGCTGGAGGAAAATGTAAGTGAACCCTTGGATTTAACAGCTTGTTGAGCCTCATTTGGCAGCAAAATCAGTTCTAAATCAGATCTGCTCATCGTTCAGAAGCAATTTTTGCTCATTCCCCTTTACAAAACCGCTTTAACTCAGACACATTTGTAGGATGTCTGGTGTGAACCCCTCTCTTGAGGTCATTCCGCAGGTTAAGGTCTGGGCTTTGACTAGGCCACTCCAAATGGCGCATTTAGTTTTTCTTAAGCCAGTCTGTATTGGATTTACTACAATGCTTAAGGTCATTGTCCTGTTGCATCAATTACCAACTTTTGAGCTTCAACTGGTGGACAGCCACCCCGACATTATCCTGTAGGATTTTTTTAACTTAATAATTCATTTCACCCTTGATGATGGCAAGTGGTCCAGGCCATGAGGCAGCAAAGCAAGTCCAAATCATGAAGTACCCTCCACCATACTTCACTGTTGGGATGATGTTTTGATGTTGGTAAGCTGTGCCCGTTTTGCGCCATAACATTTTTTCCCAAAAAATTCAACTTTTTTCATCAATCCATAAAATATTTTCTCAGGAGCACTGGGGTTTGCCATGGTGCTCTTTTGCAAACTTCAGGCTCACAGCAATGTTTTTCTGGAGAGCAGTGGCTTCCTCCGTGGTGTACTGTCATAGACACCGTGCCTGTCCAAAGACTTGCGTATGGTAGACTCAGGAACAGAGATGTGTGCCCGTTCCAATGATGTCTTCAAGCCTTTAGCTGTTACTCGTGGGTTCTTCTTTACTTCATTGAGTATTCTGCATGGTGTCTTAGGAGTCATCTTGACTGTGCGCCCACTTCTAGGAAGGGTAGCTACAGTATTTAACTGTCTCCATTTATAGACAATTTGTCTAAGTGTAGACTGATGGAGGTCTAAACATTTTGAGATTGTTTTGTATCCCTTTTCAGCCTTATGGAGTGCAACATCTTCTTGATCAGATATCTTTATAAGAGCAAGGTTCAGAAGAGCTGATGCTTCTTAAGGACAGCAATCTTAAAATGTGTGAGTGTCTTAATATCAATCAAAGTTGCACTAAACCACACATTTAAACTCATTTTATTAATTGGACTTCAGTTTGCCAGCTTCTGACAAAAAAAGCTTTCAATAAAGTAATTAGTCCATGTGCTCGCTTGCATTTTCCTCCAGCACTGTGAATGTTTGGTGGGTGTTTCCAAAAGAGGACACAAGAAACTGGAATTGTTTGTGTCTTGTGGGCTTGTGCAGGTCGTGTTTGTTTGTTGTTGTGGCCTGGATGGGGATCAGATAGCATTTTGTGGCAAATCACTGTGGAAAATCACTGTTTGTTCCTAGGGGTTCACATACTTTTTCTTGCCACTGTATTAATGAATAAAGACATTGATTTTGAATAATAAAACACTTAAAACCCTACTTACTTTCCCTTTAACAGAAATCACTTTATTTAGATTACAGCGAACATTTAAGTGTTGTACTCCCAACAGTTAAATGTCAATGTGGGCTTGGTACAAATTTGCAAATTTCCCACTGAGAAGAGAAGCGCAAGAATAATGTATAATGTGACATAAATAAATGTGAGGTTCCGATAAATAAAAGAGGTGTGTACTTTAGGATCACCTTTTAAAATTGAAGTTTCTGTCCCTGCAGTTTGGAATGAAATCTAAAGTTTGCACGGTTAATGGATAAAAATGTTTATTTTAATAATTACATTTAAAGCATAAGCAGAGTTGTTTACTTGTTTATGAAAATCTGTATGTCACTTGTAACTTGTATGTGATGTATTATCATTAATTTTCTGTTTATACACCGTTTCAGATGTTTTTTTGGTATAGAAATAAATACAATTATGCTAATTATATTTTACTTCAAACTTTTAATTGTTTTTATGTTAAGTTTTATGATTTTATCATATTTATTATTATTTTTAAGTCCTGTTAAGGTTTGTGTTTGAATGTTTTATATAGTCTGAATAGTTTAGTTAGGTTAATAAAGTCAGGTAAGTTCGTTTATTTAGGTTTAGTTAGTTAAAGGGTACAGAGAATGAAAACCCATGTTTACCTTGTCTTTGTTGAATAATGGTAGTCTACCACATTCACAAACATACAAAAAGTGCTAAACATCTCAGTCTCATAGAAATTCCTCTTTTAGAAATGTCAGCCAGAAAACAGCCCAATCTGAACAATTGATGCTAATGACATCACAGGCATCTAACTGCCCTTCCACTTTAAAATAATTGGCTACATTTTTTGAGTGGCAGCAAAGTCAGCCAATCAGTAATGAGATTGCAAGTTAAGCCAGTAGGGGGAGCCAAATAGGTGCAAAACCACTTGTTTAAAATCCCCCACCCTAATAGAGCTATCTGAGTGAGGTTTTTAGGAAGCTCCTAAGGCATTACAGACCCAAACAAAATTTTTTTGTCTACATGTCACATCACAGAACAAGGATAAATACTCCGTTTAATCATTCTATGTCACCTTTAAGTTAATAAAAGTTCTGTGTAAGTTTATGAACAAAATGATTGGAACAGAATTGTCTGGGATTCTAGAGGCACTAGTTATTTATACATTTAATCTCTTCAAATAATTACTTTTGGTTGATTGTCACTTTTATACAAAGAGCAAATAATATATATACACAGATATGATCTGATCAGTATAACACTTTTAAAATAAAAATGCATTATTTTCTATTGTGACTTTTAATTTTGATAATGTTAATTATAATTTTCACCTGCCTGTGAATGTATGAAATATTCTTTTTATTTCACAGGTGGGAATGACGGAAAATGTTTTCAAAAAGTTGATCAGCTTGTTAGTATGTTAAGGAAAGGTTTTAAACATTTGACAGGAGTCTGATGAGTGGAATATATTTTGCGGCCGCTAGGGTGCGTCTAGATTTCTAGGCTAGAGTGGAATCAAGTGTTAAGGAGACCTCATTATGACCTGCTCACTGCTACAACGCATTAAGCTTGACAAAGTAGCACTGCTTCAAACTGCTAATTTCTTCACATAATATACTGTTTACACATTCTTCACATATTTACTTTTTATTACTTGCTTATTAAATAATTTTAAATACCTGGTGTGCTGTAGACGTGCACGTGCAGATTCCACATGCAAATCGCGCTAATCCTGTGCTCTTCAATTATTCACCTGACTGAACTTTTAACTAAAACACAAACTCTGTGAACGGTTTCTCTTTTAAACGAATAAATACAGTGTTGGATATTTCTCTTGTTTCCCTCATTATGATAGCTGTGGTAAATCGTAGGGATGTGTGTGTAACTATGGTAAATGACTGTTGTCAAGCAGCTGTTGCGTCACGCTCCCGTCCAGCAGATGGCGCAAACGAACCGCGTGTTACAAAAAACAGAAGAAGAATAAGAGAGGCTCACAAACAATACGAGTAGCAGTAAGTGTCGTGTTGTTTATGCTTTTTATTTTTGTGTGAATATAATGTTTGTGTTGTCTTTGTGGTAAACGAAGTTTTAATCTTGCTTACGGAGAAGAAAAATTTACCAGACAATTTTAAAAAGTTATTTCTGTAGTCAGATTTTGTTTCTTGATTCACAAAGCCGCAGTCGTTTATAATCCTATTGAAATGATGTTTTTGTGTGAATATTATAATGGTGATGTGTTTGTGTTCAGATGTTCATCATGAGAGATGAGATGGATGTGATGTGCTGTAAATCAGTAGGAACTGATCTGTCCATGCTGGATATTGATGATTTGATGACAGAAATCTCTCAGCTGAAGAAAGAGGTGGCGTTACTGGAGTCAAAGCTCAGACAGAGAGATGAACTCAACACAAAGGTTTGTATAAATTAAAACACTTTAACACTTTTTGTCATTGCGATTAAGGTTTGTGTGTTCAGTGTTGATCCTATAGTGAAAGTACATCATCGCAGTCTATATGGTTTTAATGTTATTTTCAGGATGTATCTGGTGTCTCTCTCCGTGGCTTTACTGATCAAACATCTACAGATCTTCTGGTTTCTGTCTGTAATGAAGACCAGAAGACATCAGTGAATCTGCTGGACTGTGGGATAAAAGTGAAACAAGAAGTTACAGAAGCAGATGAAGGTGATTTGAGTTTTTTCAGGTATCTACAGGGTTTTTTCTGGGACAAAATTGGTCTTTGGTGGTGGTTGATGAACATGTTCAGAAACTCACACACATTAAAAAGTACCCCACCCATTTAAACATAACGGTTATAAAATGTATTTAATATTTTAAAATGTCACTTAAACACAAAGTATGGTTAAAAAAATTGTATAACCTCCTCCACGCTATATATAAAGGCTATGCATTTATCAGAGACAGATATAATTTATTACTTGTCACTCTCCATGCCAACATTTCCCAGGTGAGAAAGTAGTACACTTCCATAGTGTACTTAAAGTACTTTAATTTCGCACAGTATTTTTGTACTTTATATACTTTATTTTTATTTTATTTATTTATTACAGGGACAGTGCATATTAATAGACATTTAAGCCAATATGCCAGAGTTAGCCAAATGGCTATTTTTCACCTGTAGTCCCTAGACAGATGGTAATATTCACCCTAAAAACAAGAAAATTGATAAAAGTACATATTTAAATAACAATAAAACAACTTCAGTATATTTACACAAAATACTATTAAACTAAGAATGTTCATTAAAAACACAAATTCTAAAATACTAGAAATTCATCTTGAAATATCTTAAGAACATCTAAGTGTACTTCACAGTGCTATTTTGAGACACCATAAATATGAACCAAAATGTGCTAAAAATGTGTTTAAAAATTGTATTTAGGTACCACTTGTAGTTAACTTGAACCCATCTTTGTATAATAGTTGAGTTCAAGTTTAATACAAGTGTTAACTACAGTGGGGCAGAAAAGTGTTTGGTCGGCTACCAATTGTTCAAGTTCTCACACTTAGAAAGATGAGAGAGGCCTGTAATTTTTGTCAGAGGTACACGTCAACTATGAGGGACAAAATGAGAAAAAAAAATCCAGAAAATCACATTGTCTGATTTTTTTGAGAATTTATTTGTAGATTGTGGTGAAAAATAAGTATTTGGTCAATAACAAAAGTTTATGTCAATACTTTGTTATATACCCTTTGTTGGCAATGACAGAGATCAAACGTTTTCTGTAAGTCTCCACAAGGTTTTTACATATTGTTGCTGGTAGTTTGGCCCATTCCTCCATGCAGATCTCCTCTAGAGCAGTGATGTTTTAGGGCTGTCGCTGGGCAACTCAGATTTTCAACTCCCTCTAAAGATTTTCTATGGGGTTGAGATCTGGAGACTGGCTAGGCCACTCCAGGACCTTGAAATTATTCTTACGAAACCACTCCTTCTTTGCCCGGGCGGTATGTTTGGGATCACTGCCATACTGAAAGATCCAGCCACGTTTCATCTTCAATGCCCTTGCTGACGAAAGGAGGTTTTGAGTCAAAATCTCACGATACATGGCCCCATTCATTCTTTCCTTAACTCGGATCAGTCGTCCTGGTCCCTTTGCAGAAAAACAGCCCCAAAGCATGAGGTTTCCACCCCCATGCTTCACAGTAGGTATGGTGTTCTTTGGATGCAACTCAGCATCTTTCTCCTCCAAACACAAGAAGTTGAGTTTCTACCTAAAAGTTATGTTTTGGTTTCATCTGACCATATGACATTCTCCCACTCTTCTTCTGGATCATCCAAATGCTCTCTAGCAAACTTCAGACGGGTCCGAACATGTACTGGCTTAAGCAGGTGGACACATCTGGCACTGCAGGAATTGAGTCCCTGGCTGCATAGTGTGTTACTGATGGTAGCCTTTGTTACTTTGGTCCCAGCTCTCTGCAGGTCATTCACTAGGTTCCCCCATGTGGTTCTGGGATTTTTGCTCACCATTCTGGTGATAATTTTTACCCTACGGGATGAGATCTTGCGTGGAGCCCCAGATCGAGGGACATTATCAGTGTTCTTGTATGTCTTTCATTTTCTAATAATTGCTCTCACAGTTGATTTCTTCACACCAAGCTGCTTACCTATTGCAGATTCAGTCTTCCCAGCCTGGTGCAGGTCTACAATTTTGTTTCTGGTGTCCTTTGACAGCTCTTTGGTCTTGGCCATAGTTGAGTTTGCATTCTGACTGTTTTAGGTTGTGGACAGGTGTCTTTTATACTGCTAACAAGTTCAAACAGGTGCCATTAATACAGGTAACAAGTGGAGGACAGAGGATCCTCTTAAAGAAGAAGTTACAGGTCTGTGAGAGAAAGAAATCTTGCTTTTTTGTTATTGACCAAATACTTATTTTCCACCATAAATTGCAAATAAATTCTTAAAAAATCAGACAATGTGATTTTCTGGATTTTTTTCCTCATTTTGTCTCTCATAGTTGAAGTGTACCTATGATGAAAATTACAGGCCTCTCTCATCTTTTTAAGTGGGAGAACTTGCACAATTGGTGGTTGACTAAATACTTTTTTGCCCCACTGTAAATCATTTTTTTAATACAGTGATAGTATGTTAAAAGTGCATTTTAGTTCATATTCATGGTGTCTCAAAATAGCACAAATAAATACACTTAGATAATCTTAAGAACATCTTAAGAAGTACTAAAGATAATTTTTTTGTAAATTAAGTACAAATTTAGTGTGTGAAAATAAAGTACTTTAAGTACAATATGGAAGTGTACTACTTTTTCACCTGGGTTCTTGCCCTCTTAGCAAAAAAAGTGTGGTTGTTTATTTACTTTTATTGCTTTGTAGGATATCCTTTTTTGTAAGACCTGTGCGCGTATCCCTAAAGATTCTGAGAATCCTCTCAGAGAGATCCTAACTTAATAGGATTTTCTGCTGCATAGCTGCATATTTTTCTAGTTACCGAATCTGTTACTGTAGTTAATGTAGTGATTATTTTCATTTCTGGCGCTATATTATGTTATTATGTCTCTAATAGGATCGGTCACAAACATGATTCCTGCACGATCTAATGTGTTGCATGTTATTAACTTACTGTCATGCATTGTGTGCAACATTTTTGTCTCCCTCTTCGTGTTTTGCCCACTGTCTCAGTTGCTTAAAAAACTCTTAAGCCTCTTAAAAGTCCTCGTCTGTGCTCCTAACAATTTTGACCTTAAGACCTCTTTTAAGGGTTACCTCTTTTCTGAATTACTAGGATCTTTTCTTTAATTTTAAGAGTAAACGCCCACATTTCTAAGAATTTTCTTAGAATTGCGTCACTAGGAGCCACTTTTTGCACTAAAGTTCTTTAGGGATACGGGCCCTGATTATTACACCAAGCTTGTTATATAATCATACCAATAACAATTTTACAATATGAAACTAAATTAAATTAGAAGCTAACTTGTGCTTTGTTCTGGTTTCACCTCACTCCAGTCTAAACAAAAAAAAAACTTTACTACACAATGTCATAAATAATAAATGTTGGCGAGTATTGACATAAAAGACAGGAAAACTACAATTGCAGTTTCAAAAATGATCGGTTTTATGTTTTTACTGTCAAATTGTTCATAATGATTTTCTCTTTTCATTTCAGACCTGATGAAGCCAAAAGAAGAAATTACAAATGCAAGAGAACAGACAGATCAAGGTGATTTAATTCATTTAAGTATCTGCCTCTAATGTTTAACCAGTAATGACAAAGACACAAACACAATTATAGTTGCAGAAGTTCTCAGTGCTGTCAAATTCTTCATAATGATTTTCTCTGTTCATTTTAGATTTGAAAGCGGTAAAGGAGGAAATTTCACAACTCAATGAAATTGAAGAGAAAACTCATAAATTGATACCCAAGGAAGAATCTCTGAGCTGCTCGATAACTGTGAGGAATTTGTCTCCTAAAAGAAACAACAAGCAAAAGGCAAAAGTCAAGTATGCTTTTATGTGCCCTCAGTGTGGAAAGACCTTCACATATAAATATATGCTTAAAAATCACATGAGAATTCACACTGGAAAAAAACCTTACAGATGTGATCATTGTGGAAAAACTTTCATTCGCAAACCTTGCCTTATTGTTCACATGAGAATTCACACTGGAGAAAAACCTTACAAATGTGATCAGTGTGGAAAAGGCTTCACGAATCGATACTCCCTTAATGAGCACATGAGAATTCACACTGGAGAAAAACCTTTTAGATGTGACCAATGTGGAAAGAGCTTCATTCGTAAACACGAACTCAACAGGCACATGAGAATCCACACTGGAGAAAAACCTTACAAATGTGATCAGTGTGGAAAAGGCTTCACGAATAAAAGTCACCTTAATGAGCACATGAGAATCCACACTGGAGAAAAACCTTACAGCTGTGACCAATGTGGAAAGAGCTTCATTCGTAAACACGAACTCAACAGGCACATGAGCATTCACAATAAAGAAAGGCTTTAAAATGCCACTACTACGATGATTTTCGTAATTTAATCACTAAACGCAACCTCGGTCAAAAATGAGATGATAATATTAACCGAATGCTTTTGGCGTGTATTATACGTTCATCAAGTACTTTTGATTCAAATTCGCTTAATCCTAGCCTCAGGCCATTCAGAAATACCAGTTTGTTGGCATGATCCATTAAGAGTCTGATAGAAATTAAATTTTTGTTAGAAAACACATCAGGGTGGTTCTAGACCAGAGGTTCTCAAAGTTTACATTCAAAGGTCCAAATCTAAATTCTCATCATTTTCATAGGTCGGAAAAAACTGGTTATTACAAAAATTGTCAAGCATGGTAATAATTTTATGTAAACCATTTGTTTATATAACAAATCAACACAAATCCCTGCTGAAAAATACAGCTAGGACCAGCATAAGCTGTTAGCTGGTTTTAGCTGGTTTAGTGTTGCAGTAGCTGGTTTAAGCTGGTCCTCCCTGCCTGGCAAAGCTGGTTAAGCTGGTGGATCAGTTGGTCTTCCAGCCTGACCAGCTAAGTCCAGCTAGACCAGCTGAAAAAATCACCAAAACACAGCTAGACCAGCTTACCAGCAAAACTAGCTAAAACCTAGATGGGAGACAAGCTGAAACCAGCTCACCAGCTTATGCTGGTCTTAGCTGGATTTTTCACTAGGGATAGTTTGGGGAAAGTATTTTCTATTAAAGTACATTCATAACAAGTGTATTTTGCATTTAAAGTAAAAAAATTAAACCTGAAACACGAGAAGTATGCCAAAAGTAACCAGGTGCAAATTGCAGAGCAACATAATTAGAGAAACGGCACAGTTTGTTTTCCATTAGATGCACAAACCGTGGCAAAATAGGTGTGGTTGGTAGACGGAGACACTGACCAAATTGGCCGATGATGCTTGCTATGCTTGTTTAGACAGACCCTCAATGAATTACGTTGAAATGCCGCTACATTTGAAATGCCGCTACATCCTAAAGCCAGAGGGCGCTCTCATGCAGAAACTCAATTTTCGCTGCAGATGAAGAACGATACACACGCAGCTCCATAGATATATACGCTAGATGTCGCCTTGGCTACTGCGGTTCATTGGACCGAAAGCGTCAAATAGAGCCGCCATCTTGAAACGGGGGAACCCCGCATTAGCGTCATTGTAGGTAATGGTGTAATGGAAGTAAAATCACCATAAATCGTCATGAATGCGATTTTCTTGGTTTTCTTTTGGTTTGTTTCAACAGTCAGACATATATTTAGCATTGAGTCCAGATAAAAAATAAAAGTTTTGATATTATGAAAATCTACTTTTTCTACCTATAATGCATAGTGCTAGTAGCCCTAAAATCCATACGCAGCACAAAAGTCCGGCACCGGCCATGAATTCGAAGTACAGCCGGAGACAGCAGCTTTACCTAGATACTTCATATGACAAGACCCCTGTTCCAAGATGGCGGCGGTTTTAACGCATGAACCCCAAGGCGACATCTAGTGTATATATCTATGACACAGCTCCAGGAAATGTCTTAAGGATATATTTATATTGCTTTTCTTCAAACCTTTTCAGGTATTTTCATGATAATAAAGAATTTGTATAATGATTATGTTTGACGAGTGTTGCTTTTTCAAATGCATGTTTTAAATGACTCAAACCAACAGTGATTTCAGATTGATAAGGACTTACTGATCAAAAGCCGTAGTACATGAACTAGCTGTGCATAATATCTGGGTGTGATGGCTGCAGCGCGTCTCACTAGACCCTTTTTAGGGGGGCTTCAGCCACTCTGTCTGTCATCTTAGCCACCCTTCAATTTTTAAATCTATCAAACTATCAGAGATACAGTTATGTTCAAAATAATAGCAGTGCCAGATCAGTAACGTGATAAACCACTGTTATCCGTAATAGTTTTATTTCTGAATTAGAAATTATTTATTTACAGATGTAGTGGTGTAATAGAAAAACAATAGACCCATTTGTTATGATATCCACACTACTTGTTCTGAGTTATAGACTCGTTTATTAAAAGTGGCGTGATCAAAATAATATTAGTGTGAAGTTACTGGAAAATGAGTTCATTCTGTGTAAAAAAAATCTCCTTTTTGTCCTTTATTAGGAAAGAGTGGAAGCAAATATTTCACCCATTGTTATAAAATATATCTGCTGCTGAATTTCTAAGCAAAATCAACCGTAGAGGAACAACACAATTGGAATAAAACGTTGATTTCAGAGGGGAAAACGTATAAAGAAATGCAGCAAAGTTTAGGATGCTCAGCCAAAATTATCTCAAATGCTATAAAATGGCAACAAAAACCCAAAGCACATAGAAGAAAACAAGCAATACTTTTAAAACAGATGGAAGAATAGTCAGGAAGGCAAAGATTCAGCCATTCATCCCTCTAGAAAGATAAAAAATGATCTAATATGATCTGTAAGTATAGTGACAGTCAGAAGACATCTAATTAAAGCTAAGCTGTTTGCAAGATGCCCCCATAAAGCACCAGCTCAAAAACGGATCAAGGATATATATTATGTTTTCCCCTTACAGTTTGAATCCATCAGAATACTTGATAAGATAATGTGGCCGAAGAGAAAATGCCCCTAATTAAAATGGGTGTTACAACAAGACAACAACCCCAAATACACAAGCAAGAGGGCAAAATCTTGGTTCCATACAAGAAGGATTGAGGTTATTATGGAGTGTCCAGCTCAATCCCCTGATCTCTACCCCATTGAAAACTTGTGGGGTGACAATAAAAATGCAGTTTCTGACACAAAGCCTAAAATGAACAGGAACTGTGGATCTTGGCCTAAAATACCTGTTTCTGGGTGCCAGAAGTTGGTTGAGTTGATTTGACACAGATGTGCAGCAGATATCAACAACAATGGTTATGCAACTAAATATTAATAATTCAATAGTTTAAAGTGAAGTTAAATCTCAATAAATTATTTCAGTTTATAAGTGTCTACAGAGAAAAATGTTAACACTGCTATTTTTTTTAAAAAGATTAATATTCATTTTATTTGCTTCCCTTTAAAAGAACAAGACATACTTGTAAACTGTGTTAATGCTTTGATTTGTATTTGAATGTGTAATGTTTTCAATACATTTGAAATACGGAAATGAATTCTGTTTTTTTTTACTTTTATTAGTGCACTGCTATTATTTTAAACACAACTGTATGTGTGTAACTACAATAAATGACTGTTGTCAAGCAGCTGTGGCGCCACGCTCCCGTCCAGCAGATGGCGCAAACTCACCGCGTGTTACATAAAACAACAGATGAAGAAGAAGAAGAAGAGAAGCGCGATACGAGCAGCAATAAGTGTTGTGTTGTTTGTGCTTTTTATTTGTGTGTGAATAATGTGTTTCTTTTATTTGTGTGAACTAAGTTTTATTCTTGCTTACTGTAAATAGTTTGTTTCCATATACTTTGTTTTCTGAGTTGTTTCTGCACTCAGGAATGTTTTGTTTCTTGATTTAACAAAGCTGCAGTCGTTTATTGAAATGATGTTTTTGTGTGAATATTATAATGTTGATGTGTTTGTGTTCAGATGTTCATCATGAGAGATCAGATGGATGTGATGTGCTGTAAATCAGTAGGAACTGATCTGTCCATGCTGGATATTGATGATTTGATGACAGAAATCTCTCAGCTGAAGAAAGAGGTGGCGTTACTGGAGTCAAAGCTCAGACAGAGAGATGAACTCAACACAAAGGTTTGTATAAATTAAAACACTTAAACACTCTTTGTCATAATGATTAAGGTTTGTGTGTTCAGTGTTGATTCTATAGTGAAAGTACATCATCACAACCTGTTTGTTATAATGTTATTTCCAGGATGTATCTGGTGTCTCTCTCTGTGGCTTTACTGATCAAACATCTACAGATCTTCTGGTTTCTGTCTGTAATGAAGATCAGAAGACATCAGTGAATCTGCTGGACTGTGGGATAGAAGTGAAACAAGAAGTCACAGAAGCAGATGAAGGTGATTTGATTTATTCAGGTATGCACAGTTTTTTTCATGGGACAAAATTGGTCTTTGGTGGTGGTTGATGAACATGTTCATAAACTCACAAACATTAAAAAGTACCTCACCCATTTAAACATAATGTTTATTAAATGTATTTAATATTTAAAAATGTCACTTACACACAAAGTATTGTTAAAAAATGTCCTCCACGCTATATATAAAGGCTATGAATTTATCAGACACAGATATTATTTATTACTTTTCATTCTCCCACCATAATTTCCTAGGTGAAAAAGTAGTACACTTCCATAGTGTACTTAAAGTACTTAATTTTCGCACACTAATTTTGTACATAATATACTAAAAATGAATCTTTAATACTTCTTAAGATCATCTTCGTGTACTTCACTGTGCTATTTTGAGACCCCATAAATATGAACTAAAATGTGCTAAAATGTATTTAAAGAAATGTATTTAGGTACCACTTCTAGTAAACTTGAACCCATCTTTGTATAAGTGTTAACTAAATAATTTTTTAAATACAGATATAGAATGTTAAAAGTGCATTTTAGTTCATATTCATGCCGTCTCAAAATGGCACAAATAAGTACACTTAGATAATCTTAAGAACATCTTAGGAAGTACTAAAGATAAATGTTTAGTATATTAAGTACAAAATTAGTGTGCGAAAATAAAGCACTTTAAGTACATTATGGAAGTGTACTACTTTATCACCTGGGTTCTTGCCCTCTTAGCAAAAAAGTGTGGTTGTTTATTCACTTTTATTGCTTTGTAGGATATCCTTCTTTGGTAGACCTGATTATTACACCAACTTTGTGCTTTGTTCTGGTTTCACCTCACTCCAGTCTAAACTAAAAAAACCTTTACTACACAATGTCAAAAATAATAAATATTGGCCAGAATTGACATAAAAGACAGGAAAACTACAATTGCAGTTTCAAAAATTATCTGTGTGTTATGTTTTACTGTCATAATGATTTTCTCTTTTCATTTCAGACCTGATGAAGCCAAAAGAAGGAATCACAAATGCAAGAGAACAGACAGATCAAGGTGATTTGATTTATTTATCTGCCTCTAATGTTTAACCAGTAATGACAAAGACACAAACACAATTATAGTTGCAGAAGTTCTCAGTGCTGTCAAATTCTTCATAATGATTTTCTCTGTTCATTTTAGATCTGAAAGTGCTAAAGGAGGAATTTACACAACTCGATGAAATGGAGGAGAAACCTCATTATTTGATACCCAAAGAAGAATCTCTGAGCTGCTCGATTACTGTGAGGAATTTGTCCCCTAAAAGGAACAACAAGCAAAAGGCAACAGCCAAGGATGCTCTTACTTGCCATCAGTGTGGAAAGACCTTCACAAATAAATATATACTCAAAAATCACATGAGAATTCACACTGGAGAAAAGCCTTACAGCTGTGATCAGTGTGGAAAAAACTTCACTCGCAAGTCTTGTCTAATTATTCACATGAGACTTCACACTGGAGAAAAGCCTTACAGATGTGAGCATTGTGGAAAAACTTTCATTCGCAGGTCTTGTCTTATTATTCATATGAGACTTCACACTGGAAAAAAACCTTACAGCTGTGATCAGTGTGGAAAGACCTTCAATAATAAATCACATTTTAGTGAACACACAAAAATTCACACTGGAGAAAAGCCTTACAGATGTGATCAATGTGGAAAGAGTTTTGTTCGTAGGTTTAATCTCAACCGGCACATACAAATTCACACTGGAGAAAGGCCTTACACAAGTGATCAGTGTGGAAAAAGTTTCACAAATAAATGTCACCTTAATGACCACACGAGAATCCACACTGGAGAAAGGCCTTACAGTTGTGATCAATGTGGAAAGAGTTTTCTTCGTAGGGTTAATCTCTATGGGCACATAAAAATTCACACTGGAGAAAAGACTCACAGATGTGATCAATGTGGAATGAGTTTTCTTCGTAGGTTTAATCTCAACAGGCACATAAAAATTCACACTGGAGAAAGGCGTTACACAACTGATCAGTTTCGAAAAAGTTTCACAAATAAATGTCACCTTAATGACCACACGAGAATCCACACTGGAGAAAAGTCTTACAGTTGTGATCAATGTGGAAAGAGTTTTCTTCGTAGGGTTAATCTCTATGGGCACATAAAAATTCACACTGGAGAAAAGCCTTACAGATGTGATCAATGTGGAATGAGTTTTCTTCGTAGGTTTAATCTCAACAGGCACATAAAAATTCACACTGGAGAAAGGCGTTACACAACTGATCAGTTTCGAAAAAGTTTCACAAATAAATGTCACCTTAATGACCACACAAGAATCCACACTGGAGAAAAACCTTACAGCTGTGATCAGTGTGAAAAAAAATTCTTTCGCAAGTCTTGTCTTATTATTCACATGAGACTTCACACTGGAGAAAAGCCTTACAGATGTGATCGGTGTGGAATTACTTTTATTCATAAGACTGAACTTAATAAGCACATAAAAATTCACACTGGAGACGAACCTTACAGCTGTGACCAATGTGGAAAGAGCTTCATTCGTAAACTCGAACTCAAAAGGCACATGAGAATTCACAATAAAGAAAGGCCCCAACCATGGTGATTTTCATAAATTAAGAGTTCAGATGCAAAAACCACTAAACGCAAAATGTTGTTAATAAAATAAATGCTGAATAGCAAAAACCACATTTGAAGGTTGTCATGCTGTCTTATTATATTTGTTTTAGCTTAATTTGTGCCTCTCTTATTATGTTGGTCAGTTGAATGTTAATTAGATCCAATCCATGTTCAGTAAAAATAATTTGATGCAGAAATAAACTAGCTAATAGACCAACTGTATAGTATTGTTTACAAGTGTTTAATATCGGTATCGGCCAGAAGTTGTATGTCGGCCCAAAAAAAAATCCTATCAGTGCATCTCTAATATTAACCAAATGCTTATGGCATGTGTTTTACGTTCATCAAGTAGTTCTGCTTCAAATTCTTTGAATCCCAGCCTCATGCCATTCAGAAATACCAGTTTGTTGACAGAATTCATTAAGTCTGATAGAAATTTCATTTTTTATAAGAAAACACACAAGGGTGGTTTTAGACCCTTTTTAGGGGGGGGGGCTACAGTTACCCTGTCTGTCATCTTTGCCACCCTACAATTATTAAATCTATCAAACTATCAGATATACAGTTATGTTCAAAATAATACCAGTGCCACATCAGTAACATGATAAACCACTGACATCCGTAATAGTAATATTTCTGAATTAGAAATGATTTATTTACAGATGTAGTAGTGTAATAGAAAAACAATAGACCCATTTGTCATGATATCTACACTACTTGTTCTGAGTTATAGACTCATTTATTGAAAGTGGCATGATCAAAATAATATTAGTGTAAAGTTTAATTGGAAAATGAGTTAATTCTGTGGAAAAAAACCCACCTTTTGTCCTTTATTAGGAAAGAGTGAATCTTGGGGTAAAATAGCTGTTTCTGGTTGCCAGAAGTTTGTTGAGTTGATTTGACACAGATGTGCAGCAGATATCAACAACAATGGTTATGTAACTAAATATAAATAATAATAAGTTTAAACTGAAGTTAAATCTTAAGAAATTTCAGTTTATAAGTTTCTATAGAGAAAAATGTTGCTATTTTTTGAACAGATTAATATTCATTGTTTTGCTTCACTTTAAAAGAACAAGACAGACTGTGTTTTAAACTGTGTTAATGCTTTGATTTGTAATTGAATGTTTAATGTTTTTTTAATACATTTAAATTATGGAAATAAACTCTGTTTTTAATTTTTTTGCACTTTATTCACTTTTATTAGTACACTGCTATTATTTTGAACACAACTGTATGTGTGTAACTAGCAGCTGTTCCGTTACGCTCCCGTCCAGCAGATGGCGCAAACTCACAGCGTGTTACATAAAACAACAGAAGAAGAAGAAGAAGCGCACAGTTCGAGCAGTAGTAGGAAGTATTGTGTTATTTTTGCTTTTTATTTGTGTGTAAATAATGTTTGTGTTATCTTTGTATAAACGAAGTTGTATTATTGCTTACTGTTAACAGTTTTTTTTTACCATACACTTTGTTTTCAGAGTTGTTTCTGTAGTCAGTAAGGGTTTGTTTCTTGATTTAACAAAGCTGCAGTCGTTTATAATCCTATTGAAATGATGTTTTTGTTTGGATATTATAATGGTGATGTTTTTGTGTTCAGATGTTCATCATGAGAGATCAGATGGATGTGATGTGCTGTAAATCAGTAGGAACTGATCTGTCCATGCTGGATATTGATGATTTGATGACAGAAATCTCTCAGCTGAAGAAAGAGGTGGCGTTACTGGAGTCAAAGCTCAGACAGAGAGATGAACTCAACACAAAGGTTTGTATAAATTAAAACACTTAAACACTCTTTGTCATCATGATTAAGGTTTGTGTTTGTGTGTTCAGTGTTGATCCTATAGTGAAAGTACATCATCACAACTGTTTGTTTTAATGTTATTTCCAGGATGTATCTGGTGTCTCTCTCTGTGGCTTTACTGATCAAACATCTACAGAGTTTCTGGTTTCTGTCTGTAATGAAGACCAGAAGACATCAGTGAATCTGCTGGACTGTGAGATAGAAGTGAAACAAGAAGACACAGAAGCAGATGAAGGTTATTTAATTTCTTCAGGTTTGCACAGTTTTTTGTCTCCAATATACTCGAAATTGTCTCCAATATTATATATATTTATTTATTATCCATTATATATAAAAGCCATGCATTTATCAGACACAGATATTATTTATTGTCACTCTCACCGTCATCATTTCTGGCCCTCTTAGCAAAATAGTGTTATTGTTTTTTCACCTGGCTTTCATTGCTTTGTAGGATATTCTTCTATGGTATACCTGATTATTACACAAAGTTTGGTATATAATCTTACCAATACCAATTTTACAATATAAAACTAAATTAAATTAGCAGCTAATTTAGAAGATCTTATGCTTTGTTCTGCGTACTTTTGTTATATTTTAAATAAAAAAGCAAATACTTTAAAAAGTAAGCAAATCATTTCATAAGCTCATGTCTTCACAAGTGCGTAAGGAGTGATGTAATAATATTTTCATAAAACAAAAACAATACTTAATACATGTAGTTTAATATGTTTATTATGGTTTGTTCAAATAACTTACAATGTGTTGAATGCGAAAGATACTGCTGACTGTGTCGGACCGCGTTTCGCCATTAAAAGTTGCAGTTTAAAAAAAACTCACACCAGAGGGACAGTTTTGACATTTTAAACCAGCCCCTGAAAAGTTAAACACGAAGTCTTGGTAAATTCCATGTACAAGCACTCGACTGACTTTCCCATTGTAAAGATACTGGCATGTCTCTGTGCTTTTATATTTGCTCATTGAAGACCCGTCACCTCCAATCAACAACACAAAATGATTGAATATATCTTCATATATCAATCCACTTCTTAATTTCATCCTCACACTGGTTCATACATGGCAGGTGTAGTACATATAAACCATTTAAATCATGTTTTATGTGTGCTCCCACTACACTGTTTTCTACCGGCTGGCTATTGAACCGGAAGTCTCGCACCAGAAAGGAAATACGTCACATCACTAACTGCCGCATTCGAGAAAAAGGTGGATTGGTTAGACTGAATGATAACCACAAGTATTCTGCTGTTCCATTTGCAATATAACCGGACTCGCGTCCTCCCGTACTCGGGAGTTCATTCTTCCAAGTCTGAACTTGCAAGTCCTAACCATGAAGAACATAAGTCCGAACTTGGCCTACTTGGTATTGAGAAACAACCCTAGTTTCAAAAATTATTGGTGTATATTTTACTGTTATATTGTACATAATGATTTTCTCTTTTTATTTCAGACCTGATGGAGGCAAACGAAGAAATAACAAATGCAAGAGAACAGACAGATCAAGGTGATTTGATCTATTTAAGTATCTGCCTTTTAATGTTTAACTAGTAATGACAAAGACAAACACAATTATAGTTGCAGAAGTTCTCAGTGCATTTGTGCATTGTCTTACTATCAAAGTCTTCATAATGATTTTCTCTGTTCATTTCAGATCTGAAAGTGGTGAAGGAGGAAATTTCACAACTGGAGGAGACACCTCATCATTTGATACCAAAAGAAGAAAATTTCACGAATCAATGTCACCTCAATGAGCACACGAAAACTCACCTTACAGAAGAAAAACCTTACAGCTGTGATCAGTGTGGAAAAACCTTCACTCGCAATTCTTGCCTTATTGAGCACATGAGACTTCACACTGGAGAAAAGCCTTATAGATGTGATCAGTGTGGAAAAACTTTCATTCGCAGGTCTAGCCTTAATATTCACAAGAGTGATCACACTGGAGAAAAACCTTACAGCTGTGATCAGTGTGGAAAGACCTTCAAGAATAAATGGCATTTAGGTGAGCACACAAAAATTCACACTGGAGAAAAACCTCACAGCTGTGATCAGTGTGAAAAGAGTTTCATTCGTAAGTCTGACCTTAATGTACACATGAAAATTCACACTGGAGAAAAACCTTACAGCTGTAATCAGTGTGGAAGAAGCTTTAAGACTAAATATCAGTTAAGGGAGCACAAAAAAATTCACACTGGTGAAAAACCTTACAGCTGTGATCAATGTGGAAGAACCTTTAAGAATAAATGGTATTTAAGGGAGCACACAAGAATTCACACTGGAGAAAAGCCTTACAGCTGTGACCAGTGTGAAAAGAGCTTTATTCGTAAACTCGCACTCAACAGGCACATGAGTATCCACACTGGAGAAAAACCTTTTAGATGTGACCCAATGTGAAAAGAGCTTCGTTCGTAAGTTTAAACTTGAAGCACATGGGAATTCACACTAAAGAAAAGCCTTAAAAAGCCCCTAATTTGCTCATTTTCACATTAAAGAGTTCAGATGCAAAAACCACTAAATGCCACTACGGTCAAAAACAAGATAATAAAATTAACCGAATGCTATTGGCATGTATTATACGTTCATCAAGTAGTTTCACTTGGCCATTCAGAAATACCAGTTTGTTAGCAGAATTCATTAAGAGTCTGATAGAAACATGGTGGTGCAAAGCGCAGTTATGCAAATTTGATAAACACGCCCACCGGGGGGGATTCAATCCAAGCAAGAGGGCAAAATCTTGGTTCCAGACAAAAAGGATTGGCTCAATCCTCTGATCTCTACCCCATTGAAAATTTGTGGGGTGACAATAAAAATGGAGTTTTGCTTTGATTTGTAATTAAATGTGTAATGTTTTCAATACATTTAAAATATGGAAATAAACTGTTTTTAACATTTTTTGCACTTTATTCACTTTTATTAGTGCACTGCTATTATTTTAAACACAACTGTATTATGGTAAATGACTGTTATCAAGCAACTGTTGCGTCACGCTCCCGTCCAGCAGATGGCGCAAACTCACCGCGAGTTACATAAAACAACAAAAGAAGAAGAAGAGACGCGCACAGTTCGAGCAGTTGTAAGTGTTGTGTTGTTTTTGCTTTTTGTTTGTATGTGAATAATGTGTGTGTTATCTTTGTGGTGAACGAAGTTTTATTCTTGCGTACTGTAAATAGTTATTTTTTTACCATACATTTTGTTTTCGGAGTTATTTATGTAGTCGGGAATGTTTTGTTTCTTGATTTAACACAGCTGCAGTCGTTTATTGAAATTGTGTTTTTTTGTGTGAATATTATAATGGTGAGGTTTTTGTGTTCAGATGTTCATCATAAGAGATCAAATGGATGTGATGTGCAGTAAATCAGTAGGAACTGATCTGTCTATGCTGGATATTGATGATTTGATGACAGAAATCTCTCAGCTGAAGAAAGAGGTGGCGTTACTGGAGTCAAAGCTCAGACAGAGAGATGAACTCAACACAAAGGTTTGTATAAATTAAAACACTTAAACACTCTTTGTCATCATGATTGAGGTTTGTGTGTTCAGTGTTGATCCTATAGTGAAAGTACACCATCAAGCCTGTTTGTTATAATGTTATTTCCAGGATGTATCTGGTGTCTCTCTCTGTGGCTTTACTGATCAAACATCTACAGATCTTCTGGTTTCTGTCTGTAATGAAGACCAGAAGACATCAGTGAATCTGCTGGACTGTGGGGTAGAACTGAAACAAGAAGACACAGAAGCAGATGAAGGTTATTTGATTTATTCAGGTATGTACAGTTTTTCCTGAGACAAAATTGGTCTTTTGTGGAGGTTGCAGTGGCGTGTTTACCCACCACGCAAACCACGCAATTACGTGGGGCCTCGCGGGCTTGGGGGGCCCCCTACTGGCCACAAGGTGTGCGAAAGTATGTTATGTTATTAAGACCCGAATCTAAGGTATGGATAAAGCACGCGCGAGCGTATGCAAGTAGAATAATATTTGCGCTCATCCTCATGAGGGCACATATAGGCTACTTCATGAGTGAAACTCTACGGGAAAGCGCACCTCTGCACAGCGCGCACAAATGCAGTCACACAAGTGCTGGAATGAGCGCTTGCTCGACTCTCTCTGTGCTCTCGTAACTGCACAACATTCACTTGATGGTCAAGTTTACTTTAAAGACTTTGGGCTTCACACCTGTGATTGGTTTGATGACACGCATCTTTTGTTCCACACTCGTACAGGTATAAACATGATAAAGACACCACGCAGGGGTTTTAATCACGTCGAAAATAGACACATCATATTCTGTATCTCATCATTGTCATTAAAGTCTCATCTTTAGTGTATTTGAAGAGTTTGGTTCCAAAACGCAATAAACGCCATTTTTGAAAAAAATGAGTTACTGCCAAAATCAGTATTATATCAGGTCAGTAGTTAAAAGTAAATAATTAATTTTACGCAAAATCCAATACCCGCCGTGATATTCTGTCATCTTTTTTCCCAAAATGCGACAAACGCCACTGCTCCTTTTTTACAGAATGCAATAAATCCATTTCTGATATTACAGCGGACCATTCACGCAATGTAAACAAACATGGCGGCGCGCTGAGTACACGGAGTCCTAGTTTTCCTCATCTACTTTGTACTTCGTGATCAACAAACAAAACAAAATAATACTTTAATAGCATTGCCAAACCTGTGATGGTTTGCTGTGACGGGAAAGAAACGTAAGCCATCAACAGCTAATAATTTACGCGAGAGGCACTCGGTTGCTTGTTCTCCAGACAGCATCAAGCTTCTCATGCTAAAACATTGTGTTCTTAATATAACAAAGTAAGTGTTTTGGTTAATGCCATTAATGTTTATTTTTTAATCATTCTATACCACTAGTCAACTAAATAAATATAAAATGGTAAAGATGAATGCACATTTATACATTGATTTAATAGATTTATAGCATTTTGAAATAAAAAACTGTCATGGATTTATTGCATTTTGTGGAAAAAATAATTCGTTTTTATAATAAATCTTTGAAAATCAAGTTATGGATTTGAATTTTTTATGTTTTTAAAACCTAAAGATGCTATGTGAAAGTTTGTAACAGAAAATACTGGTTTTCATCTTGTCACTTTCTTGGTATAGAAAACACGTTTTTACCGAAATTTGTCAAAATGGATTTATTGCGTTTTGGAACCAAACTCTTCATTTCTAGTCTATATGCTTGTTGTATCTCACAGTAAGTTTGTTTTTGCAATATGAACATAAGAGTTTTAATTACATTTGTTTTAAAGAGTAGCTAAACCCTAAACCAACTTTTTTTAGTTAGTATTGAAACACTTTATATCCAAATGTCAAAAAACTCACTGAAATCAATGAACAGCACTAATAAAGCATCATTCTTATAGATCATTAACTAAAAAAATTTGGTTTAGGGTTTAGTTACGCTTTAAATACATCCTATAATACATTTACAAGCAAAAGATATATCTGAGAGGGGCGTGAAACATTTTTTTAAACCAAGAATTTTTGCCATACCAAACTAACTAATTTAGTGTTATTTTAAGCAGTGTAAAACAAAATAAACCAGGTTTATATATCTCACTTAAGTCTATATACTGAATATTATTGTTGTGCAATTCAAACCTTGGGCAATGCTGGGGCATCGGGGGCCCCGGTTCTTGGACTTTGCGAAGGGCCACCAAAATGTTAAACACGCCACTGGGAGGTTGCTGAACATTTTTATACACTCACACATTAAAAAGTATCTCACCCATGTAAACATAATGTTTATTAAATGTATTTAATATTTTAAAATGTCACTTAAACACAAAGTATGGAAAAATAAATAATTGTATAACCTCCTCCACGCTATATATAAAGGCTATGCATTTATCAGACACAGATATTATTTATTACTTGTCACTCACGCTGTCATCATTTCTTGCCCTCTTAGCAAACAAGTATGGTTGTTTATTCACTTTTATTGCTTTGTAGGATATCATTCTTTGGTAGACCTGATTATTAGACCAAGCTTGTTATATAATCATACCAATAACGACTTTACACTATAAAACTAAATTAAATTAGCAGCTAACTTGTGCTTTGTTCTGCTTTCACATCACTCCAGTCTAAACTAATAAACCTTTACTACACAATGTCATAAATAATAAATGTCGGCCAGTATTGACATAAAAGACAGGAAAACTACAGTTGCAGTTTCAAAAATGATCAGTGTTATGTTTTTTTACTGTGTCATATTGTTCATAATGATTTTCTGTTTTTCATTGCAGACCTGATGAAGCCAAAAGAAGAAATCATAAATGCAAGAGAACAGACAGATCAAGGTGATTTGATTTATTTATCTGCCTCTAATGCAGGGATGGGCAACTTTGATTATGCCGAGGGCCAGCATTTTTCTCCTTTATACCAAGGGGGCCAGAACCACGCGCACAATTTACATAATTCTTAACTTCCTTTATTAAGAAACCAAAATATACAATTAACCTGTCTTTAAAGATTTTAACTATAGAACTTAGCAATTATGCTAATTCTAAATCATAACTTTATTTTCAGTGGACAAGCATTTCAGATAAAACTTCTTAACTGCATTGCTTTAACACCTGTAACAAGCAAGGTACTTTTTAATTTGTATAGAGGAGTTTCTCATCCCGCCCTTAGAGAACAAAATTATTTGAAATTAATAACACATAAAATTCAAAACCAAATATATATAAAAAATGTTAATAACAATGTATTTTACCTTTTAAATCTGAGAGCAATTCTGGTCCGAGTACGACCCGTCACCCAAACCAGTGGCATTGGTTTTGACCCGAATGTAAACTGACATGTGTGCAGCCCCGGTGGCCTCGCAACAAATTTGGCGAGCTGCTCCATTTGTTTATATGACACCATGGTAATCGCTAAAATTTACATTTAAAAATATCTGACATGTCTGTCTGAACAAAAATGAACCTATCGCCAGCCACACAATGTCGCAAGCGCTCTTGCAAACAGAGGAGAAGTTTGAAAAGGACATTGACACACACATGCGAGAGTTCAGGGCTTCTCGTGTCTGTTCGGCAAAAACACATTCATTTTAAATAACCTGAGACCGTATTATTGTACCCGACCCGTGTCCGAGGCATGCGTGAAACTTTTAGACCCGAACCTGATCGGGTCTTACGGACCTCAGGTTTTCGGACTCCGTGAAGACCTCTTCTTCACATAAGCCCAAACACGGGACTATGCTTACTGTGGGGATCCGCTGGACCTAGCGCCCCCTCCTGGTTGGGAGTATTTACGTCCTAATACAAAAATCATCATTTTAAAAGTATTTGATTAAGTATAATATGGTCCAGCGGGCCGTATTATAATTTACCCCGGGCCGTGTGCGGCCCTCGGGCCACCAGTTGCCCATCCCTGCTCTAATGTTTAACCAGTAATGACAAAGACACAAACACAATTATAGTTGCAGAAGTTCTCAGTGCATTTTTTTACCGTGTCAGATTCTTCATAATGATTTTCTCTGTTCATTTTAGATCAGAAAGCGGTAAAGGAGAAAATTTCACAACTCAATGAAATGAAGGGGAAACCTCATCATTTGATACCCAAAGAAGAATCTCTGAGCTGCTCGATTACTGTGAGGAATTTGTCACATAAAAGGAACAACAAGCAAAAGACAACAGCCAATGATGCTTTTATGTGCCCTCAGTGTGGAAAGACCTTCACATATAAATATATACTCAAAAATCACATGAGAATTCACACTGGAGAAAAACCTTATACCTGTGATCAGTGTGGAAAAAGTTTCACAAATAAATGTCACCTAAATATGCACACAAGAATTCACACTGGAGAAAAACCTTACAGATGTGATCAGTGTGAAAAGAGTTTTCTTCGTAGGTGTAATCTCAACGTGCACATGAGAATTCACACTGGAGAAAAACCTTACACATGTGATCAGTGTGGAAAGAGTTTCATTTGTAAGACTGACCTTAATCAGCACATAATAATTCACACTGCAAACAAACCTTACAGATGTGATCAGTGTGGAAAGAGTTATGGTCGTAAGAGCGATCTCAACGGGCACTTGAGTATTCACACTGGAGAAAAGCCTTACACATGTGATCAGTGTGGAAAAAACTTCAGGTATAAATGGCACCTTAATGAACACATGAGAATTCACACTGGAGAAAAGCCTTACAGATGTGATCAATGTGGAATGAGTTTTCTTCGTAGGTTTAATCTCAACGTGCACATAAGAATTCACACTGGAGAAAAACCTTGCATCTGTGATCAATGTGGAAAGAGTTTCAATCATAAGGTTTATCTCAATAGGCACATGAAGATTCACACTAAAGAAAGGCCTTAAAATGCCCCTACTACGGTGATTTTCGTATTTGAAAAGTTTAGATGCAAAAGCCACTAAACGCAAACTCTGTCAAAAATTAGATGATAATATTAACCGAATGCTTTTGGCATGTTTTATACGTTCATCAAGTAGTTTTGCTTCAAATCCGCTTAAAGGCACACAGCGGAACTTTTTGGTCACTAGGGGGTGCTAGACATGTATTTTTCATGCCTAGCGCCCCTAGAGGCCACAAGCGCCGCAGCACTGTCACAAAGGAAAAGAACTGGCCAACCCTAAAACTAAACTAAAAACTAAACCTTTAAAACGCTAAACGATCAACATTTTGAGGCATCAGGGAGAAACGCAGTCATGTTACAACTTTCTGATGAGGAACTCAGAAGCCATTTCTCAATCTGAAGGTTGCAGCCTCCGGATGTCGTATTTCTAAGCTGAATACATCATCAAGACTGCCTTATTTCAGAATATTAACAATTATAAAGTTAACTATTATACTTAGTTAATCGTAAATTGTTGCAGTATGCTCATGACTTGCGAATGTAATGCTCAGTTTACCTTAATAAACCAGGCTTGATGACGTATGCAGCCTCCATATTTGACCTCCGGAGGTTGCAGCCTTCCAATTGAGAAACGACCAGAAGTATTTCCTTGCCTTTTTCGAAACAAATATTGTTACATCGTCCCTCTCTCCCTCGCCACCAGGATTTTCCGCAATGGCGCTTGTATTTCCTCTCTTTTGTGTGAAAATTGTCGCTCCAAATTCAAGTAAACTGATGTGTTTACGTCTGCCGCTTTGTTATACATCACGCGAGTGACAGCGGAACGCAGCAAATGAAGAAGAGAAAAGAGAGAAATGCTTGGATCTCATTGGTGAATGAATAGGGTTTGGTTTTACACTGTGTGAGTTTGAGCAAGTTTGACTGACTGCTATAGTATCCTGGATTGTAATGTAAATACCATAGACAGTAAAAGAAATGGAAGAAACAAGCAATATGATTAATACCGATTGAAGAATAGTCAGGATGTAAAGATTCAGCCTTTCATCCCCTTTAGAAAGATCAAAGATGATCTTAAATGATCTGTAAGTATAGTGACAGTCAGAAGACATCCGAATGAAGCTGAGCTGTTTGCAAGAAGCCCCCATAAAGCACCATTGTTGAAAAACACATCAACTGGCACAAAGAAAAATGGTGTAATATTTTGTGACCTGATGAGCGTAAAATTGTTCTTTTGGGTCAAGTGGTTATCGGCAGAACCTCAGGTGACTCCTGGGTACTAAATTCAAGCCACAGTACACTATAAAGTTCAACATGGTGGTGCAAAAATCATGGTATCGGGTTGTTTTTCATACTGCAGTGTTTGGCTTATTTATCTTATACAAGAGAAAAGGGATCAGTTTGAATACATCAAAATACTTGATAAGATTATGTTGCCCTTGACCGAAGAGGAAATGCCCCTAAAATGGGTGTTTCAACAAGACAACAACCCCAAATACACAAGCAAGAGGGTAAAATCTTGGTTCCAGACAAAAAGGATTGAGGTTTTTATGGAGTGTCCAGCTCAAACCCCTGATCTCTACCCCATTGAAAACTTCTGGGGTGACAATAAAAATGCAATTTCTGACATAAAACCTAAAAATGAACAGGAACTGTGGATCTTGGCCTAAAATACCTGTTCTTGGGTGCCAGAAGTTGGTTGAGTTGATTTGACACAGATTTGCAGCAAATATCAACAACAATGGTTATGCAACTAAATATAAATATTCAATATGTCAAAGTGAAGTAAAATCTTAAGAAATTTCTTCAGTTTTAAGTGTCTACAGAGAAAAATGTTGACACTGCTATATTTTTTTTAACAGAGTAATATTCATTTTATTTGCTTCCCTTTAAAAGAACAAGACAGAATTGTAAACTGTGTTAATACTTTGATTTGTAGTTGAATGTGTAATGTTTTCAATACATTTGAAATAAACTGTTTCAATTTTTTTTTTTTGCACTTTATTCACTTTTATTAGTGCACTGCTATTATTTTAAACACAACTGTATGTGTGTAACTATGGTAAATGACTGTTGTTAAGCAGTTTTTGCGTCACGCTCCCGTCCAGCAGATGGCGCAAACTCACCGCGTGTTACATAAAACAACAAAAGAAGAAGAAGAGACGCGCACAGTTCGAGCAGTAGTAAGTGTTGTGTTGTTTTGCTTTATGTATGTGTGTTAATAATCTGTTTGTTATCTTTGTGGTGAACGAAGTTTTATTCTTGTTAACTGTAAATACTTTTTATCATACGTTTTGTTTCCAGAGTGATTTTTGTAGTCAGGAGGATTTTGTTTCTTGATTTAAAAGCTGCAGTCGTTTATTGAAATGATGTTTTTGTGTGAATATTATAATGGTGATGTGATGTGTTCAGATGTTCATCATGAGAGATGAGATGGATGTGATGTGCTGTAAATCAGTAGGAACTGATCTGTCCATGCTGGATATTGATGATTTGATGACAGAAATCTCTCAGCTGAAGAAAGAGGTGGCGTTACTGGAGTCAAAGCTCAGACAGAGAGATGAACTCAACACAAAGGTTTGTATAAATTAAAACACTTAAACACTCTTTGTCATCATGATTGAGGTTTGTGTGTTCAGTGTTGATCCTATAGTGAAAGTACATCATCACAACTGTTTGTTTTAATGTTATTTCCAGGATGGATCTGGTGTCTCTCTCTGTGGCTTTACTGATCAAACATCTACAGATCTTCTGGTTTCTGTCTGTAATGAAGACCAGAAGACATCAGTGAATCTGCTGGACTGTGGGATAGAAGTGAAACAAGAAGACACAGAAGCAGATGAAGGTTATTTGATTTATTCAGGTATGGTCTTTCGTGGAGGTTGCTGAACATTTTTATACACTCACACATTAAAAAGTACCTCACCCATGTAAACATAATGTTTATTAAATGTATTTAATATTTAAAAATGTCACTTAAACACAAAGTATAAAAAAATAAAAATTGTATAACCTCTTCCACGCTATATATAAAGGCTATGCATTTATCAGACACAGATATTATTTATTACTTGTCACTCTCGCTGTCATCATTTCTTGCCCTCTTAGCAAACAAGTATGGTTGTTTATTCACTTTTATTGCTTTGTAGGATATCCGTCTTTGGTAGACCTGATTATTAGACTAAGCTTGGTATATAATCATACCAATAACAACTTTACAATATAAAACTAAATTAAATTAGCAGCTAACTTGTGCTTTGTTCTGCTTTCACATCACTCCAGTCTAAACTAATAAACCTTTACTACACAATGTCATAAATAATAAATGTGGGCCAGTATTGAAAAAATGTTTATAAAATGTATTTAATATTTAAAAATGTCACTTACACACAAAGTATGGTTAAAAACTGTTATAACCTCCTCCACGCTATATATAAAGGCTATGCATTTATCAGACACAGATATTATTTATTACTTAAATAATAAATGTTGGCCAGTATTGACATAAAAGACAGGAAAACTACAATTCCAGTTTCAAAAATGATCGGTGTTATGTTTTTTTTACCATGTCATATTGTTCATACTGATTTTCTTTTTTCATTGCAGACCTGATGAAGCCAAAAGAAGAAAGCACAAATGCAAGAGAACAGACAGATCAAGGTGATTTTATTTATTTATCTGTCTCTAATGTTTAACCATTAATGACACAAACACAAGTATAGTTGCATAAGTTCTCAGTGCTGTCAGATTCTTTATAATGATTTTCTCTGTTCATTTTAGATCAGAAAGTGGTAAAGGAGGAAATTTCACAACTCAATGAAATGGAGGAGAAACCTCATCATTTGATACCCAAAGAAGAATCTCTGAGCTGCTCGATTACTGTGAGGAATTTGTCACCTAAAAGGAACAACAAGCAAAAGGCAACAGCCAAGGATGCTCTTACTTGCCCTCAGTGTGGAAAGACCTTCACATATAAATCTATACTTAATAATCACATGAGACTTCACACTGGAGAAAAGCCTTACAGCTGTGATCAGTGTGGAAAAAGTTTTACAAATAAATGTCACCTTAATGAGCACAAGAGAATCCACACTGGAGAAAAGCCTCACAGATGTGATCAATGTGGAAAGAGTTTTCTTCGTAGGTTTAGTCTCAACGTGCACATAAGAATTCACACTGGAGAAAAACCTTACACATGTGATCAGTGTGGAAAGTGTTTCATTCGTAAGATTTATCTGAATAGGCACATGAGGATTCACACTAAAGAAAGGCCTTACAGATGTGATCAGTGTGGAAAGAACTTCAGGTATAAATGGCACCTTAATGAACACACGAGAATCCACACTGGAGAAAAGCCTTACAGATGTGATCAATGTGGAATGAGTTTTCTTCGTAGGTTTAATCTCAACGTGCACATGAGAATCCACACTGGAGAAAAACCTTACACGTGATCAGTGTGGAAAGAGTTTCAATCATAAGGTTTATCTCAATAGGCACATGAGGATTCACACTAAAGAAAGGCCTTAAAATGCCCCTACTACGGTGATTTTCATATTTGAAAAGTTCAGATGCAAAAACCACTACACGCAACCTCGGTCAAAAATGAGATGATAATATTAACCGAATGCTTTTGGCATGTATTATACGTTCATCAAGTAGTTTTTCCTCAAATCCGCTTAATCCCAGCCTTAGGATATTAAAAAATACAAGTTTGTTGACAGAATTCATTAAGAGTCTGATAGAAATTTCATTTTTATAAGAAAACACATCAGGGTGGTTCTAGACCCTTTTTTAGGGGGGCTTCAGCCACCTTGTCTGTCATCTTAGCCACCCTACAATTATTAAGTCTATCAAACTATCAGATATACAGTTATGTTCAAAATAATAGCAGTGTCAGATCAGTAACGTGATAACAGCGGTTTATCCGTAATAGTTTTATTTCTGAATTAGAAATGATTTATTTACAGATGTAGTAGTGTAATAGAAAAACAATAGACCCATTTGTTATGATATCCACACTACTTGTTATGAGTTATAGACTCATTTAGTGAAAGTGGCGTGATCAAAATAATGCTTTAAAATGGCAACAAAAATCGAAACACATGGAAGAAAACAACCAATACGATTAATACAGATTGAAGAATAGTCAGGATATAAAGATTCAGCCTTTCATCCTCTCTAGAAAGAAAAATGGCGTAATATTTTTGGCGTAATATTTTGTGACCTGATGAGAGTAAAATTGTTCTTTTGGGTCAAGTTGTTATCGGCAGAACCTCAGGTGACTCCTGGGTACTAAATTCAAGCCACAGTACAATATAAAGACAGTTAAACATGGTGGTGCAAAAATCATGGGATTGGAATGTTTTTCATACTACAGTGTTTGGCTTATTTATCTTATACAAGAGAAAAGGGATCAGTTTGAATACATCAAAATACTTGATAAGATTATGTTGCCCTTGACCGAAGAGGAAATGCCCCTAAAATGGGTGTTTCAACAAGACAACAACCCCAAACACACAAGCAAGAGGTTCCAGACAAAAAGGATTGAGGTTATGAAGTGGCCTGCTCAATCCTCTGATCTCTACCCCATTGAAAACTTGTGGGGTGACAATAAAAGTGCTATTTTTGATGTAAAACCTAAAAATTAACAGGAACTGTGGATCTTGGCCTAAAATGCCTGTTCTTGGGTGCCAGAAGTTGGTTGATTTGACGCAGATGTGCAGCAAATATCAACAACAATGGTTATGCAACTAAATATAAATATTCAATAGGTCAAAGTGAAGTTAAATCTTAAGAAATTTCTTCAGTTTTAAGTGTCTACAGAGAAAAATGTTGACACTGCAATTTTTTTTTTTTTTTGAACAGAGTAATATTCATTTTATTTGCTTCCCTTTAAAAGAACAAGACAGAATTGTAAACTGTGTTAATGCTTTGATTTGTAGTTGAATGTGTAATGTTTTCAATACATTTGAAATAAACTGTTTCTATTTTTTTGCACTTTTATTAGTGCACTGCTGTTATTTTAAACACAACTGTATGTGTGTAACTATGGTAAATGACACTTGTTGCGTCACGCTCCCGTCCAGCAGATGGCGCAAGCTCACCGCGTGTTACATAAAACAACAGAAGAAGAAGAAGAGAAACTCGATAAGAGCAGCAGTAAATGTTGTGATGTTTCGCTTTTTACATGTGTGTTAATAATCTGTGTGGTGAACGAAGTTTTATTCTTGCTTACTGTAAATAGTTTTTTACCATACACTTTGTTTTCAGAGTTATTTCTGTTGTCAGGAAAGTTTTGTTTCTTGATTTAACAAAGCTGCAGTCGTTTATTGAAATGATGTTTTTTTGTGAATATTATAATGGTGATGTGTTTGTGTTCAGATGTTCATCATGAGAGATCAGATGGATGTGATGTGCTGTAAATCAGTAGGAACTGATCTGTCCATGCTGGATATTGATGATTTGATGACAGAAATCTCTCAGCTGAAGAAAGAGGTGGCGTTACTGGAGTCAAAGCTCAGACAGAGAGATGAACTCAACACAAAGGTTTGTATAAATTAAAACATTTAAACACTCTTTGTCATCATGATTGAGGTTTGTGTGTTCAGTGTTGATCCTATAGTGAAAGTACATCTTCACAACCTGTTTGTTTTAATGTTATTTTCAGGATGTATCTGGTGTCTCTCTCTGTGGCTTTACTGATCAAACATCTACAGATCTTCTGGTTTCTGTCTGTAATGAAGACCAGAAGACATCAGTGAATCTGCTGGACTGTGGGATAGAAGTGAAACAAGAAGACACAGAAGCAGATGAAGGTGATTTGATTTATTCAGGTATGGTCTTTGGTGGAGGTTGCTGAACATTTTTCTACACTCACAAATTAAAAAGTACCTCACCCATTTAAACATAATGTTTATTAAATGTATTTAATATTTAAAAATTTCACTTAAACACAAAGTATGGAAAAATAAAAAATTGTATAACCTCCTCCACGCTGTATATATAAAGGCTATGCATTTATCATACACAGATATTATTTATTACTTGTCACTCACACTGTCATCATTTCTTGGACTCTTGGCAAACAAGTATGGTTGTTTATTCACTTTTATAGACCTTTTGCGTGTTTGCAAACAGAGATGATTTTTTTTGTGGGCGGAGCCCAACTGGTGGCAGAAAGTGAATGCTTCTCAATAGCTGTGTGAAGTGTTTTATCGATAAACTGTGATTTTTAAGTATCCGGAGTTCTGAAGAAGTCTGTTTCCCCTATATTTCTCTTAAGTGTAATGTTTCTTATAACGTTTTCACCAAGTTACATTTATTTTTTAAATAAATTAAAAGTTTAAATGGCTTGGCTACTGATATGTGTGCATGTATGTAATGTATATGTATTGTTCTTTATTGGTAAATCAATTATTTTTACAGTATGAATCGCTGAAGTACTTATAAGAACAATACGTAAGGCAGTCCCTCCAGAAAAAAGCGATTGTGCGATCCCGCGATATATTGCATAATCAGCCAAAGTCCGCATATTTTTTTCCAAATACGACGCACTTTCGCCGCATTAATTACATATTTCCGCGCACAAAATATGCGGGGCTTGCATGATTTCATAATCTCTTTATTTTCGTAGCAAAAAGTCACATTTATATTAGCAGAAAGTTGAAAAATTTTGCATTTACTTCCCAAAAGCGCAGCCGTGTCCTCTATTGCCATGGGAATGTTATGAAGTGACGTGATTATGTGACGTGAACATCATTGGAGCTTTTGCAAGTTTCCGCAGTTTTTGCAAGTTCCGCAATTTTCCCAAATTCCTGCAATTCCATCGCATAAATTGCATAAATATCCCGCATATTCCATCGCATTTTTTAAGAAAACGTGCCGCAAAATCGAGGATTTTTGCCCGCAACAATCACAAAAAAATCTCCGCGTTTTTCTGGAAGGACTGGTAAGGAATAATTGACGACGGGCCATTGAATTATAAGAAAATAATGCACACCAAGGTGGTAATGTGGCACGACGCGAAGCGGATTATTTTCAAATAATTCAAAGGACCGGAGTCAATTATTCCTCTTATACCACGGTTACCACAAACATTGCTCTTGTGCCTATTTTTAAGACATTTGAAAAGATAGGTGTGCGGTTTACAGAAAAATAATCAACACCCATAGAACATTTCTCAGCCAATCAGAATGCAGCATTCAACAGACCCGTGGTATAATATCATGTATTCTGTATAATATAATTTATTAAATATTTCATCATTTTCTGTTTTCAATTTCTTCCTTATATTTATAGCCTGCGTGTTTGATCTAAAACTTATGTTTGCATGTTACAAATTAATTGTATAGACCTGTTTATATATTATTAACACTTTACATCGTGTGTGTGTGTGTGTGCTATGTTTATATATTTATCATAATTTAGAACAAACAGGAAGAAGACATAGGCTAAGATAAAAGGTAAAAAGAAGTAATAGAAAACGGAAAAAAAAAACCCGAAAACTTTAATAAATGGAAAATTATTGATATTATGAACTAATTCAAATCTTTAATCTTTCTAAATAAATTATAAACGTAACGTGATGAAAACGCTATAAGAAACACATAGAGGGAACAGACTTCGACAGAACACCGGATATCTTCTCTAATTATTTTCTATTTAAATTATTAAAAGATTTTCAGATGATTTCATCACTCCAGTCTGTCCTGTTCTGACACTCAACGGCACAACAAAACATTTTCTAGTGAGTTATTGTTGTGTTTAAGTGTTTAATTATTCAGAAAGAAGTTCAATTCCACACCGGAGCTCAGAACGATAAACTCTTTACTTCATATGCCACACATTCTCACAACGCATGCGCACACCCTGAACCCCCGTAACCTTGGTTGCCTTGGAAACCGCGAGTCAGAATACAACAGTTATATTGTTCGTTTCACTCGTGTCTCATTCATTTCCACTGTTTTTCTGCCACCACATGCGCGCGTGACGTAACTGTGAGGTCTATTGCTTTGTAGGATATCCTTCTTTGGTAGACCTGATTATTAGACCAAGCTTGTTATATAATCATACCAATAACAACTTTACAATATAAAATTAAATTAAATTAGAAGCTAACTTGTGCTTTGTTCTGCTTTCACATCACTCCAGTCTAAACTAATAAACCTTTACTACACAATGTCATAAATAATAAATGTTGGCCATTATTGACAAAATGTTTATAAAATGTCACTTACATACAAAGTATGGATAAAAACTGTTATAACCTCCTCCACGCTATATAAAGGCTATGCATTTATCAGACACACAGATATTATTTATTACTTAAATAATAAATGTTGGCCAGTATTGACATAAAAGACAGGAAAACTACAATTGCAGTTTCAAAAATGATCTGTGTTATGTTTTTTTACCGTCTCATATTGTTCATAATGATTTTCTTTTTTCATGAGAACAGACAGATCAAGGTGATTTGATTTATTTATCTGCCTCTAATGTTTAACCAGTAATGACAAAGACACAAACACAATTATTGTTGCTGAAGTTCTCAGTGCATTTTTTACTGTGTCAGATTCTTCATAATGATTTTCTCTGTTCATTTTAGATCTAAAAGTGGTAAAGGAGGAAATTTCACAACTCAATGAAATGGAGGAGAAACCTCATCATTTGATACCCAAAGAAGAATCTCTGAGCTGCTCGATTACTGTGAGGAATTTGTCACCTAAAAGGAACAACAATCAAAAATCAACAGCCAATGATGCTTTTATGTGCCCTCAGTGTGGAAAGACCTTCACATATAAATATATACTCAAAAATCACATAAGAATTCACACTGGAGAAAGACCTTACAGCTGTGATCAGTGTGGAAAAAGTTTCACCTATAAATTTAACCTTAATGAGCACAAGAGGATCCACACTGGAGAAAAGCCTCACAGATGTGATCAATGTGGAAAGAGTTTTCTTCGTAGGTTTAATCTCCACAAGCACATAAGAATTCACACTGGAGACAAACCTTACACATGTGATCAGTGTGGAAAGAGTTTCATTCATAAGAATGATCTTAATAGGCACATGAGGATTCACACTAACGAAAGGCCTTACAGATGTGATCAGTGTGGAAAGAGTTTCATTCGTAAGTTTGAACTCAACATGCACATGAGAATTCACACTAAAGAAAGGCCTTACAGATGTGATCAATGTGGAAAAACCTTCAATAGAAAATGGCATTTAAGGGAGCACATAAAAATTCACACTGGAGAAAAACCTTACAGCTGTGATCACTGTGAAAAGAACTTCAGGTATAAAGGGCACCTTAATGAACACATGAGGATTCACACTAAAGAAAGGCCTTAAAATGCCCCTACTACGTTGATTTTTGTATTTGAAAAGTTCAGATGCAAAAACCACTAAATGCTCACTAAAAGTGAGATAATAATATCAAATAGTATTTGATTCGTTAGACTTTGCTCCTCAAACGTGACACCCAAATACAGCATTATAAGTCTTGAATGAGACCCAGCAAACATGCCCATGCGGGCCCACTGTGGGTATGCTGTGGGACACTGTGGGCAGGGCAAACCCACACCAAACCCCAAATGGGCCCCATGCGGGTTAGCCCATGTGGGGCCCACAGTAGTTTGCCCTTTGGGGGCCCTACATGGGTTTACTAGGGGCAAGCCCACTGTGGGCTTGCCCATAGTAAACCCACACAGGCCCCATATGGGCCAGCCCATGCGGGCCCCGTATGACTTTGCCCTTTTGGGCCCCATGAGGGTTTTTTTGTGGGCCAACCCACTGTGGGCTTGCCCACAGAAAAACCCAAACAGGGCCCATATGGGCCAGCCCATGCGGGCCCCGTATGACTTTGCCCTTTTGGGCCCCATGAGGGTTTTTTGTGGGCAAACCCACTGTGGGCTTGCCCACAGAAAAACCCAAACAGGGCCCATATGGGCTAGCCCATGCGGGCCCTCTATTACTTTGCCCTTTTGCGCCCCATGAGGTTTTTTGTGGGCCATCCCACTGTGGGCTTGCCCACAAAAAAAACCCACACAAGCCCCATATTTTCTAGCTAGCCCCAATTATTTTGCCATTTATTCTTGGATCCCTCACATCCAACTCACCCCATTTTTGAACTTTTGCCATCTGGCCAGCGCTTCAGAGCCGCGAATACCAGAACAGTAAGGCACAAAAACAGTTTCTTCCCCCAGGCAATCTACCTCATGAACAGTTAAATGTTCCCCACTCATGCTTATGCAAAAAAAGTGCAATATCCTTATATTTTATTTGTTACCCCTCCATTCTAGTACATCCCTGCATCTTATTTAATCCTATTAAATTGTCATTTATAGCACAATTGTTTACACACCTATTTATTTGCCTACAATTTTTGTCTGTGTGTTGGTGTCTTTGTGTACTGGAAGCTTATGTCACTAAAACAAATTCCTTGTGTGCAAGCATTCTTGGCAATAAAGCTCTTTCTGATTCTGATTTCTGATTCATTTATCATATAGTAATAATATTTTTTTTAATATTTGAATGATTAAAATAAGTATAATTATTATTAAATTATTAAAATAATTATCATTGGTTGTTATTATCTTAGCAGATCATTTCCTTTTGATGTTAATTGTTGTTGTTAAATCAAAAACAGTTACTACACTTGCTATAATAAAACCATTTTTATACATTTTTATGACGGTCTGTCCATTTAGAACAAAATGTGCATGCATGTTTATGTAGAAATAATTGAACACAACCCCCGGATAAGGATCTTAAAAGCTATATGCTTTAAAGCACAACATTTCTGTTTATTTTAATACAATAAATATTTAATGTTAAACAAGTTCTAATTTTCAGTCCGTCTGAACGCAGTGCTTCGCTATGAGAAACACTTTCTTTACCATCTTTATTGTGTTTTAACATGTTGTCTTTTGTCATGTGTTATTAGGCATGTTCGACTTCATGAAGCGCTGCGAGAACCCACATCATATGTTGATGACGTAAACGTATCGCGAGACTGAGTCAAGAAATTACACGTAGAGGTCTAATTTCGAACCGCTCTCGCGGTACATTGACGTCATCATCATGTCAGCGCCGCATGAGGTCGAACACACCTATTATTTGCGGGCACGCGCCTCCGTCCTCGTGAGTTCAAAAACTGAATTTAACCGATGTTTACCTCAGACGACAGTTTTCGTTTATGTGATAAATTCTGAGGTAAGTTTTCCTTAAATGCTGGTTACTTCATTAAAATAAGTTCACAGTAATGTTCATTTTGTTGTTAGTAATTTGATATGACTAAAATATTATGAACTTTAATGTTTACTGTTGATTTAAGCTGTTTGTTTGACTGACCTCGTGATGTAGCTATGAGCTAATGTAGAGCAGATCTTTTATTTGTCTTTAGTTCTATAAAATGTGTTATCCTCGTTCTTAAATGTATTTTACATTGTTTAGTTAATTATTACGCAGGTTATTTCAATGTAGGGTTTTTACGCGTAAATAATAAGCCCAGCGAACATTGCAAGGTGGGGCCCATGTGGGCCCCATATGGGCTTCCTATGTGGGCCCTATATGGGTTTGTCCATGGGTTCCACTATGGCCCCACGTGGGTTGCCCACATGAATTTGATATAGAAACTGAGTGGGGCTTATGTGGGGCCCAGCTGGGCAACACACATGGGGCCCATGTGGGCTCTATATGGGCCCCATATGGGCTTCCAATGTGGGCTGTACATGGGTTTGTCCATGGGTTCCACTGTGCAAGGCAAGGCAAGGCAAGGCAAAGTTTATTTGTATAGCACATTTCATACACAAAGGTCATTCAAAGTGCTTTACATAGAAATGAGAAAACAAAAATCAAAGATACATGAATTTGAAATATCAATTAAAAGAAAATAAATGTGATTTTAATAAAAACTGTTTAAATGTGTGAAAAAGAATAAAACAGGAATAAAAGTATAAAACAGTTAAAAATGAGAATAAAAACAAGAGAAATAGAAAATAATTAAAATAGTGCATATATAATATAGTGCAATCAGTTCGGACGCAGCATAGTGCTCATTCAGTAAATGCATAGCTAAACAGATGTGTTTTGAGTCTGGATTTGAATGTGGCTACTGTTGGAGCACATCTGATCTCTTCTGGAAGCTGGTTCCAGCTGCGACTGGCATAATAGCTAAAAGCTGACTCTCCTTGCTTTTAGTGAACCCTTGGTATTTCTAGCTGATGTGATCCTAATGATCTGAGTGATCTGATAGGTTTGTATTCAATGAGCATATCAGCAATGTATTGAGGTCCTAGTCCAATGAGTGATTTATATACCATTAATAATACTTTAAAATCAATCCTAAATGTAACTGGTAGCCAGTGTAGCGACCTGAGGACTGGTGTGATATGTTCATATTTTCTGGTTCTGCTCAGAATCCTGGCAGCAGCGTTCTGAATAAGCTGGAGCTGTCTAATGGTCTTTTTGGTAAGGCCAGTGAGGAGGCCATTACAATAATCCACCCTGCTGGTGATGAAAGCATGCACAAGTTTCTCTAAGTCTTGTCTGGAAACAAAGCATCTAATTCTTGCGATATTTTTGAGATGATAGTATGCTGATTTAGTTATTGCTTTGACATGACTGCTGAAACTAAGGTCAGACTCCAGAATCACACCAAGATTCCTGACTTGATTTTTAGTTGTTTGACCCCTAGCGTCAAGGTATGCATTCACCTTGAGAACTTCATCTTTGTTTCCAAACGCAATTACTTCAGTTTTCTCTTTGTTTAACTGAAGAAAGTTTTGGCACATCCAACTGTTAACTTCATCAATGCATTTGCACAGGGAGTCAATGGGGCTATAGTCGTTAGGGGATAGAGCTAAGTAGATCTGGGTGTCGTCTGCATAACTGTGATAGGCAATTTTGTTCTCTCTCATTATTTGGCTTAGTGGGAGCATATACAGGTTGAACAGGAGTGGCGCAAGAATTGAGCCTTGCGGGACTCCGCATGTCATGGATGTCCACTCAGATTTATGGCCACCTATACTTACATAATAACCTCTCCCTTCTAAGTATGACTTGAACCATTTCAGGACCACCCCAGAAAGTCCGACCCAGTTTTCCAGCCTGTCAAGAAGTATGTTGTGATCGACAGTGTCAAAAGCAGCACTGAGGTCGAGTAGCACCAGCACTGATAGTTTGCCTGTGTCTGTGTTGAGGCGAATATCATTTATTATCTTTATGAGCGCTGTCTCTGTACTGTGGTGTGGTCTGAAACCAGATTGAAAAATGTCAAAGTAACCATTAGAAATTAAGAATTTGTTCAGCTGATTGAAAACAACTTTTTCAATGATCTTGCCTATGAAAGGAAGATTTGAGATTGGTCTGTAGTTGCTCAATACAGTGTTATCTAGGTTGCTCTTTTTCAGGAGGGGCTTAACAACTGCAGTTTTAAGGGACTTTGGAAAAGTCCCAGAGTGAAGTGATGAATTTACCACTTTTAGGAGATCTGCTTCTAAACAGTTAAAGACACTTTTGAAAAAAGATGTTGGGAGTGTGTCAAGGGCACAGGTTGATGTTTTAAGATGCTGTACTGTTTCTTCCAAAATTTTACCATCAACTGCTTCGAAATCAGACATCGTAACTACTTTCTGATGTTGTGGTCTGATTTGTCTGACCCCGGCGCAGCTCAAGGATGTGCTGATCACCTTTCTGATATTATTGATTTTCTCAGAGAAGAAGTTAGCAAACTCACTACATTTGCTGTCTGAGAGCATTTCACTTGGAATGTGACTTGGGGGGGTTGTTAGTCTCTCTATAGTAGCAAAAAGAGTGCGTGTGTTATTTATGTTTTTGTTTATAATATTTGAAAAGAAAGTCTGTCTAGCTTTGCCTAGTTCCACACTGAAAGCACGAAGGCTGTCTTTATAGATATTATAATGGACTACAAGTTTTGTCTTCCGCCACATGCGCTCAGCTTTTCTGCATTGTCTCTTCATATTCTGCACCTCTGTTGAGTTTCTCCAAGGTGATTTTTGCCTGCCATTCTTCTTCCTGACTTTTACAGGAGCAATATCATCGATTACACTCTTAACTTTCGAATTAAAGGAATCAAGGAGAAAATCAACAGAGTCTGCAGATATGCTTGGTGTTAAAGATATAGCCTTCATAAATAGCACACTGGTGTTCTCATTTAAGGATCTCTTTTTGACAGACACAGATCTAGTTTCAATAGTAGGAGAGATTAATATATCAAAGAAAATACAGAAATGATCAGACAGTGCTACATCCTTAATAACAACTGATGAAATGTTTACACCCTTACTGATAATTAAATCTAGAGTGTGTCCACGATTGTGTGTGGGTCCATGTACATGTTGAGTCAGATCAAAAGTATTTAAAACAGCTGTGACATCTTTTGTTATAATGCTTTCTGGCTTATCTATGTGAATGTTAAAATCTCCAGCAATAGCAAAACAGTCAAACTCTGAGGAAATCATTGATAACAGTTCTGTAAAGTCCTCAACAAATGCTGGAGAGTATTTTGGGGGCCTGTAAATAATGATCAGTAGAATGCGTGGGGTACCTTTCAACACAATACCTAGATGTTCAAAAGACGGGTAATTCCCAAATGACACTTGCTTACATTGATAGACATCTTTAAAAAGAGCAGCAAGACCTCCACCCCTCCTAGCAGCTCTGCAAAAACTCAAATAGGTAAAGTTAGGAGGGGCTGTTTCATTAAGGACTGTTGCACTGTAGCTTTCTTCTAGCCATGTTTCATTTAGAAACATAAAATCCAGGTTGTTTGTGGCTATTAAGTCGCTGACTAGAAGTGATTTGTTTTTAAGTGAACAGATATTTAAAAGTGCTAACTTAATAGTACAATTTTTTTCCCTAACAGAGATCTTAGTTTGACAAGTCACAGGCAGCAGATTAGATTGATTTGCCACACGATTTGATCTAGCCTTACACTTTCTATCATGTACTAAAACAGAAATAGAGAAAGATATAGGCACACTGAGTTCCTGCTTTTGTAAACATTTGATAAAAGTATTAGTATTCTCATAGCAGGAACCCGACACACATCACTGAGAGCCATTATCAGTTGTTTTTGGTTCACCTACAGCAGATGGAGGAGGGTGTGTGCCTTGGCGTTGTGTCAGAGACCGAAGAGCTCTCACAGGACGAGGAGGGGGAACTGGGCCCACTGGCTTTGGTGGTTTTGGGGCTTGCTGTTTTCTGGTTGAAATCTGTGGGCTTGCAGCAATAGAGTGGGATAGTTTAGTTCCAGCATAAACCAGTTCCTCCATTTTTCCGGAGAAGGTCAAAAGCGGGGATGCTGGAGAGAGGAATGACATATCTAGTGAGGAGTCCTGTTGTTCTGATGTGACCGGAGGCTGTGATATGTTGTCCTGGTTTCCCTGGCTGTTTTCCAGAAAGTCGTCCTTGGGTGCTGAATCTTGGAGCCGTTCTAATCTGACACAGTCTGACTGTAGTAAGCTCTGTGGGCATGACTCAGCTGAGATTGTGTCCATGAGCAGTGGTTGTTGTGGCTGAGTGGTGTTATCTCTGTCCTTGTGGGATATGTCAACATCATGTCCATTCAGGTGCTGGAAAGAAGTCCTGTGGTCATTCATACTCTGTCCAGGTGTGTGTGTGCCATTCAGGTTGAGTGGATTGGCACACACTGCTGAAGGATGATGAAGGGAGAAATAGATGTTGTCCTTTAGAACTCTTGCACCCAGCCTGTTTGGGTGGATGCCATCCTGTTTAAATAGTTGTCTCTGACTCCAGAAAAGATTGAAGTTGTTGATAAAGTTCAATCCTTTTATGTTGCAGGTTTTTTGCAGCCATGTATTAAGTCCAAGCAAACGTGAAAACCTATTTGTTCCTCTTGCTGGAAGTGGTCCACTGATGAACGGCTGAGCTTTTACTGTTCTGAGTGTTTCAAAAAGTTTGTTGAAATCCCTCTTAAGGAGTTCAGATTGCTCTTTGTGAATATCATTCTTCCCTACATGAATGACAACTCGATTTACAGTCTTATGTTTCATCAGAATGTTCTTAAGTTCCCTGTTTACATCAGAAACGGTTGCTTGTGGAAGGCAGCACGTAGTTGAGTCTCTGTTGCTATAGTTTCTGATTATTGAGTCACCTAATATCAGAGTTCTGGGCTCGGATGCGCTCTGCGCTGAGTGCCGCTGTCTGCTCGATCTTGAGCGGCAGGTAGCATCAGTGTTAGCTGCTGGCTGATTTGATCGGTGTTTAGTCACATTTATCACATTTGGGGATTCCTCACTCATATTCATTAATACTTCAAATCTGTTCTCAAGATGTATAGGTGGTGGTAGAAAGTCAGTGTTTGCAATCCTTGTCCTAGCTGTATCTGGGGTAGAGGAAGCTATTGCGGCAAAATGTGATGCTCGTGACAGTCTGATTTCTTGAGTGATTTTGGGTCTTGCTCCCTGTTTGTACCATTGATTAGTGTGTTGATCATTAGATTTATGGGACTCACCGGCTGTTTGCTGAGGGCGTCCATGATGACGAAGCTCTGTTGTGTGTTCCGTCTGGTTTGGTAGTCCTGTAAGTAACTTTGTTTCAAGAACAGCAATCCTTTGTAAAAGTCTGTGGCAGTTTGTGCAGCAAGTAGATTGTTGATGAGGCATTCCTTTTTCTTATCCTTTTCAATGAAGGCAGCTGTGTTTTTCCTTCTGGAATGTAAGCTGATGGCGGTGGGAGGCTAGACGGATGAAAAGTTCCACTTTTTTGTAATCCTCCAGTCCCGAAAGTTTGTAAATTGACGTTGATGCCAAGCTTTGTTGTTTGAGCACTATGCTGATTTGCTGAAGTTAAAATTATAAGATAAAATATAAAAGCGATAGAGCAAAGAGCAGTAAGCAAAAGTGTCCGAACAGTAGCAGAGCAGGAAGTAAAACCCACCTGGGTTGCCCACATGAATTTGATATAGAAACTGAGTGGGGCCTATGTGGGGCCCACGTGGGCAACACACATAGGGCCCATATTGCACCCACGTAATGAAGCCCACGTTACATATCAGGGCCCAGAATGGAATTTTAATGGGTACTGGACTGGTCCCTTATTGTGAAATAATTATACTTTTAATGCTTAATTGTAATTTACTTAAATAATATATTTGTTTTAAATTGAAAACCGATAAAAGCAAATCATTTCAGTTCGGTAAATATCAGATTTCAGCATAAATATTCAACAGTTCATTCATCTGTAACATCACAAAACATGAAGGAGGTGCAATATGAGAAATAAAATTAAAAAACTGTAAAGGTTCAATATATCAAAATACTTTATTGTCAATTTATAACACTTTCAATGCTAAAGTAATCATGAACATTTCAAAACTGCTAAGGCAGGTAATGACTAACAATTTAACATAACACTTAAAATAAGCAGAGAAAGAAGTCAAACTCTTAAAATACTTCGAACTCAAAAACAACACAAACATTGCTCACTCTTCTGGAGATGGTCTTCTGATCATCAAGTAATCTTTGCTCAAACGTTTTATGAAGAACTTCCAAAGCATCCACAGCCAAACTCATTAAATGTCCTTGCACGTTTGCTTTAATTCATCCCTGTGCAGTCCGTGTACTTGTACTGTAGTATTACATTTTCTAAAAACACAACTCAGGATAAATTACAAGTGTAACAGTTGTGAGAGACTCCTGCTGCTCCGATAGAAACCGTATCCTTGCGCCTGAGCGGAAATTCTTGTAGTTTAAATGTTTATCATCTTTATAGTTGTTATTTTAAAAGTCTGCCTATTTTAGCAAAGATTATTTAAAATATGATATTATATTATGTGATAAAAATCACAATTAAAAACATTTGAAGCAGGACTACTTTGTCAAGCGTAATGTGTCGTAGCAGTGAGCAGATCGTAATGAGGTCTCCTTATATGAAACACCTGACTCCACTAATCAGACTCCTTTCAGAATGTTTGAAACATTTCTTTAATTAACACACTTATCAAACTGATGAACTTTCTGACATTTCTTATTTTCACTCATGCTCAGCTGTGCAAATTAAAATTAATAATTGGCAGGTTAACATTACAAATATCACAAATAAATGTTAACAATAATGCATTTTTATTTAAAATGTTTTATACTGATCATATCCTATCTGTGGTATTATTTGTTTTTTGTATAAAAGTGACTATAAACCAAAATTAATCATTTTAAGAGTTTAAATGTATATAAAATGTATTTTAAGCATAAAATGTTTTGCCCACATAGGTGCCATGAGGGCCCCACATTATTATCCCACATGGGCAAACCTATATGGGGCCCACGTAGGGAAACCCACATGGGACCCACACAGTCAACCCACAAGGGACCCACATATATTGCCCATGTTAAGCCCATGGCCACATGAAACCCATGTTGCCCATATGGGACCCATGTGGGGCCCACATATCAATGTTAATTAAATGTAAAAAATAATGCATTTTTATTTCAAATGTTTTATACTGATCAAATCATATCTTTTATATTATTTGCTATTTGTTTAAAAGTGACAATCAACCAAAAGTTATTATTTTAAGATTGTAAACGTATAAAGATATATTTCAAGCATACATTTTTTTTGCCCACATAGGTGCCATGAGGGCCCCACATTATTATCCCACATGGGCAAACCTATATGGGGCCCACATGGGCAAACCTACATGGGACCCACATAGTCAACCCACATGGGACCCATATATATTGCCCATGTTAAGCCCATGGCCACATGAAACCCATGTTGCCCATATGGGACCCATGTGGGGCCCACATATCAATGTTAATTAAATGTAAAAAATAATGCATTTTTATTTAAAATGTTTTATACTGATCAAATCATATCTGTTATATTATTTGCTATTTGTTTAAAAGTGACAATCAACCAAAAGTTATTATTTTAAGATTGTAAATGTATAAAGATGTATTTCAAGCATAAAAATGTTTTGCCCACATAGGTGCCATGAGGGGCCCACATTATTATCCCACATGGGCAAACCCATATGGGGCCCACATAGGAAACCCACATGGGACCCACATATATTGCCCATGTGAAGCCCACAGAGATGGGGACTCGAGTTTGAGACTCGGACTCGAGTGCGACTTAAGTCGCACACACAGTGACTTCAGACTCGACTTGAGACTCGACCCTCAAAGACTTCAGACTCGACTCGGACTCGAGCCGCGCGACTCGTGAACAATGTTTATTTTTAGGAAACGTCTGATGGGCTCGCTTTCATACCCCTCCCTCCGTTACCTACAACCTGCCCACGACGTGACACGTGACGTATCTGCTCCGCGCGCGCGGCCGCGAACATACCGGCTGCTGCTGTCCCACTCATCTGAAGCTTTGGGTAGTGCTGTGACGGATCCGCGGTTCGGCTCGCATGCGATTCGCGGATTAATATGCAATTTCAATAGGGTAAGTTTATCATTGTTTCTAAGGCTTGCAATTGTTTAAATGGTTAAACAATTTAACCGCAAAAAGGCGCTCAATTGAGCAGATTTCTGTACGCACATGCGGTTAAGTGTGTCCGGTCCAGCTCCAGTCAGGTCCAGAGTTGCACTACTTTGTGTCATACTGTAGTGTAGTCCATTAACATACATTTGCTGAATAGAGCAATGAAAAACAATGTAACGTTTTTATGTGAAACGACTGCTGCATCTTCTTTCTGAAGCGCTCCGCCTGTGTTTGAACACGCGTTTCAGTGCCCTCAGTAGCGCACATACAGAAAGAAGTGTTTCAAAAGTTAAGCCAACATAAAATCTTTCTTTTCTTGACAGGGCACATGCCACATACACACAAAATTATCTCACAGTTTTCTTTTTCTAATAAAAACATTTTTGTTTGTCTTAAGAAACCAGTCAGAAACCAATCTGGGCTTATTTGTTCTTAATAAAGAGACAGTAACCTCAATTAACCTACTTAAGTCTGTGTCATTTATGTTAACCAAACAACCCAAGACAAACAGAAAATCACGTCTATTGCTCAAAAATAATAATAATAATATTTAATTTGTACAATAAAGACAATGTTATTATCCATTTAATTTAATTTCTGTACCTAATGCTAATTTTAGACCTTACTTAATGTGCAACTTTGTTCTTTTTTATAAATGATTATAATTTCTTTATTTGTTATTAGAGTTTTATTTGTTACAACGAGACTTGAGACTTGACTTGGACTCGAGCCCAGAGACTTCAGACTTGACTTGGACTTGAGCTCAAAGACTTCAGACTTGACTCGGACTCGAGCTCAAAGACTTCAGACTTGACTCGGACTCGAGCTCAGAGACTTGTGAACATCTCTGGAAGCCCATGCCCACATGTAACCCATGCTGCCCAGATGGGACCCACGTGGGGCCCACATGTCAATGTTGGCTGGGAGGTTATAACGTAACTTACAGTACGGGAACACAGTTTACAGTAGAATATTTTAAACAGAAGCCATCAATTCTGCATTAATAACTATTGTACTTTTATGTTCACTTTTCTTTCAGCTAATTTTCTTGTTGTGTTTGATCTTTTCCATTGGCTGAAGAGTAAGTATTACTTTGTTTGTATTTGCACCCAAAATAAATGGGTCAGAATAAGTGCTCAAAACGCTCTCCTCAATACAATGGATAAATAAAAAATATAACTACAAAATATTAACTACCTATTAAATAGTCAGAGCTCACTTTGACTTGATGTACACCTCAGTCCCATATCATGTATTAGAAGATGCATATAGTTTTAATAAAAAATGTTTTTCTGTCATCATTTTATATTTTATTGTGCTCAAGGTCAGAACACAGCTCATTCACCTAAATCAAATAGTGACTCGCTGGTTAATATCCATCAGCTTTCTGCAATAAAATCCTAAAGATGTACCCTTAAACAAAGACAATTATAAGATCATCCATTTGGATCCAGTTAAAGCAATAAAACCTACTTGAAATACTTGGTAAGAAAAACTAGTGCAGTATACATTGTATAAATTATAGTATCTTAGCACTAACACCACACACTGTTTCTGCTAATGTTAAAGGAGTAGTTCACTCAAAAATGGTCCCCATTGACTTGACCATAGTAATTTTTCCTACTATGAAAATTCAATGGGCCCCATTTTAAGAATGGACTTCTCCTTTAATCTTATATACCTATAGAGTAGTATTGCATCCTTCAAATATATAAAGACCTTTTAGTTTTATCAGACTTATAAAAGACAGATCAGCTGTACGGATTCTTTAGGCATAAATCCGGGCGGGATTTACAAGTGTACATTTACTTATATATGCTACTACACCAATGTTATCTTGCACTGAACGATTTCATATATATATATATATATATATATATATATATATATATATATATATATATATATATATATATATATATATATATATATATATTAGTGCTGCACAATTAATCGCATCGCAATCGCAATGTCAGCCTGTGTAATTATATGACAGCAAAATGTTGCAATTATATTAAATAAATAAATGTGTGGACTTGTTAACACAAACTTTCTGATAACAAACAAAAAAGGCAGTGCACGTGTGGCATGCACGTGTGTGGTGTGCTTCGTCACTTATACCAGAGCGAAGATGGATGCAGAGGAGGTTGACAGTGATCTGGTAGTTAAAAAAAAACTCTGTCTGTTGTATGGCGGTATTTTGGATTTAGGATTACTGACACTGAGCAGTTGCTACATCACGTGGCAATACGAAAACACTTTTAGTTTTACAAATACACATTTTAGCTAAACTGTGTGTGGATTTTCCTTAAAACCCATCAAGTTGACTCATGATACCATTTAGTATAATCGCAATTGCACATCGCAATTTTAGCATCAATAACCGTAATGGGAAAAAATACCCAAACCGTGCAGCCCTAATAAATAAATAAATATATATATATATATATATATATATATATATATATATATATAGCTTAGACTTTAAACTGTTAAGCGCCGCCGTCCCGAATACGGGACACCTAAGTTTGCATTAATATCGTTGATGTAAATTTTAATCTATCACTAAAAACTATATATCGTTGGGTTTTATAGAATAAATTATGTAGGGAGAGTAATTGATTCATTTATGAAGAGAGTGTGCCTCAAAACATTTATTTTCTGCTAAATGTCACTGTCCCACCAGCAGGACACCTACACTTACTTCAATGTTTGCATATGAATTCTTATCTAATCATGACAAACTGTATATTGTTTGAAAGCTTCAAGAGTGTAGATTTAACTCAATAAGGTGGGGTGACACTTAAAAGGTTAAGCACATAATAACTAGGTCTCAAATCAAGCAATTGAAGTATTTTAATAATTGGGGCTAAAAACAATGTTAAAATGTAGAAAACCCCTTTTATAATTAGTTTCCTACTTGGATTAATCATGATTGACTTTTTGTTAAAAAAAAAACTTGTTTTAATGTTGATTTTTATATTGTTTTTTATGTTTTCACTTAGATGCTGTGACAAAAAAGCAACCAGGACACCACATCTGCAGTGACAGAGAGCAGGATGGGGGAGGAATCAGAAGGACCAGAAGATAATATCAACTGGTGCCCCTGAGGAGATTTACATTGTTCTGTTTTTTTTGTTTAGTAATAAGCGGTTTTATGTGATTTTGTAAAATAAAAGAAATTCAGTATTCAATCCACATGTTTTTCACATAATTTTCTATATTTTACTTCCGTGTATTTACAGCCAGGGTGCCTACTGTTAGCCCAAACTTTGCCCAGTGTGCCCACATTAAATCCACACTTTGTCCACAGTAAGCCCACACTTTGCCCAGTGTACCCACAGTTAGCCCACACTTTGCCCAATGTGCCCACAGTTAGGCCCACAATTTGCCCACAGTTATCCCTTACCTTGCCCAATGTGCCCACAGTTAGCCCACACTTTGCCCAATGTGCCCACAGTAAGCCCACACTTTGCCCAATGTGCCCACACTTTGCTCAATGTGCCCACAGTAAACCCACACTTTGCCCACAGTTAGCCCACACTTTACCCAATGTGCCCACGGTAAACCCACACGTTGCCCACAGTAAGCCCAATGTGCCCACAGTAAGTCCACACTTTATCCAATGTGCCCACAGTAAGCCCACACTTTGCCCACAGTAAGCCCACACTTTGCCCAATATGCCCACAGGAAACCCACACTTTGCCCCCAGTTAGCCCACACTTTACCCAATGTGCCCACAGTAAACCCACACTTTGCCCACAGTTAGCCCACACTTTACCCAATGTGCCCACACTTTGCCCACACTTTACCCAATGCGCCCACAGTAAGCCCACACTTTGCCCACAGTTAGCCCACGCTTTGCCCAATGTGCCCACAGTAAGCCCACACCTAGCCCACACTTTGGGCTGTCCCACTGGGGCCCCATTGTGGCCCCATAGTGTGGGGCCCACACGTGCCCCGCATGTCACGCCGGTAGTGGGGCCCACAGGGGCCGCCCGCGGTGGGCCCCAATTTTTTGCCCACAGTGGCCCCACCTGGGGCCCAATGGGACATGTTTGCTGGGGAAGAGTCGAACGAATGTCCGGTAGTGAATTAATTGTTTACAGTTTTTATGTTGCAATTCGGTCAGAAACGTCAAGATTGTGAGGCGAACAAATCGTTTTGGATTAAAAGGTTGGATATAACATTTCCTTGAACTCTAGGGATTTATGATCAATTTCTTTTGGACAATTTTACCAAAGCGGATAAAGGGAAGATTTTGAAGATAAGTAAACACACTGAAGGAAGAAAACAAGCAACTACGTTAACATTCAGCCTTTCATCCTCTCTAGAAAGATCAAAAATGATCTGTAAGTACAGTGACAGTCAGAAGACATCCGATTGAAGCTGATCTGTTTGCAAGAAGCCCCCATAAAGCAACATTGGTGAAAAAAAGCCATGAGCAAAATCACATCAACACATAAATTGCCCAAAGAAAAATGGCGTAACATGATGAGAATAAAATTGTTCTTTTCGAGTCAAGTGGTAATCGGCAGACTCGGATACTGAATTCAAACTAAAGATCGTTTTATCGAGCACACGTGCGGTGACGTGATAAGCGTCTGGTCCGAACTTTACTTCCGGTTTCTGTTTGTTTAATAGTCTGACTAGTTGCTGAAACTGAACTCTTAAACAAATACCTCGTCGAAAATAACAATGTTTTGGGTTCCTATGTAATCTACATGTTGTTTATTTTGCTTGTTATATAAATAAATTACTTTAAAATTACTTTGTTGTAGTGATGCTCCGATCGATCGGCCGCCGATCGTAATCGGCCGATAACGACATTAAATGACGCGATCGGCACTCGCTAAATTTGCCGATCTCATGAGCCGATTTTTCTGTTTACTTTTGTCATCATAGCGTTCCTGATACGGCTGCAATAAGAGACCATTTTACACAGTGCGAGCATTTTGTAACCTATTGCTCATGTCCAGGGCCGGAGTGGGACTCATTTTCAGCCCTGGAGTTTCATGCCTTAGACCGGCCCACTTTAGTTCACGACTGACTATTAAAATAATATCTTTAAACCCTCAGTACTATAAGTCTGCAGTAGTGCGCTGCTCTCTGCAGCCTTGCAATTCACTGTATTTTTCAAATCATATTCTGTGCAAATGCAGTAAACAATTATAATTTTGGCCATAATCATGCAGCCCTACCATAAGACCATAATATTACTAAAGTAAACTTATTCAAAAACTAAAGGAAACAAATGTGTTTGTGTTTTCCTCTATATTTCTATTTCTAAAAAATTGTGAGTCTTGAGATTAACTGTTGGGTTGATAACGTTTGGAAACCCCTGTACAATACACAAGCAAGATTTATCAAGTATGCATTGGAAACAAATGGAAAATATCTGTATCTTTTTTAGTACTTAGATCATGTCTATTGCTAAATAATGTAGGCCTACATTGTGTTAAAAAAAGAAAACATCATGGATATACTTTTGAAACTAGTTTTTTTTCAAATAAACTAATGAGTTTTGCATCAAATAGATTTTTGTTCCTCTTGCAATAAACGATGAATAATGACTATTCAATTCATCTATGACTTGGATAAAAAAATACGTTTTGTAAATTCTTTTCCTTTTAGAGGCCAGCCCGTTTGTATTAAGACGCGCTCAAGTTTATTTAAAATATAATAGACGCGCGGCCGGCAAGCGCACTCAAAAGACGCGCTCAAGTTCATTTAAAATATAGATGCGCGGCCGGTGTTGTGTCGAAGTCTGTTCCCCTTATGTTCCCCCTATTTTTCCCCTCAGTGCAGTGCTGTCACGGCGCCCCCATCACGTTATAGGTTTTATTATTTATATATTTAAAGTTTTAATGGCTACTGAGATGTATATGTGTGCATTTCTGTAATGTATCTGTATTGTTCTTAATGGTAAGTCAATTATTTTTACAGTATGAATCATATTATATGTATAATATTTTTTTAATTATGTATGCAAACGTTACATTTTTAAAACAACCAGTAAAAGGAAAAAAAGAAAAAGACAGGCTATATTTTAAAAGAAATACCCTAATAGAAAACTGTCAAATGTATGAAATATTTAATAAATTGTATTATAAAATACATGATATTATGCGTTTTAGTCTAACCAATTCAAATCTTTAATCTTTCTAAATGTAACGTGATGAAAACGCTATAAACGCACTACACTAAAGGGAAACATAGGGGGAACTGAGTTCGACACAACACCGGCAAGCGCACTCAAAAGACGCGCTCAAGTTTATTTTAAATATAGATGCGCGGCCGGCGAGCGCACTCAAAATAGGCGCTCAAGTTTATTTAAAATATAATAGACGCGCGGCCGGTGTTGTGTCGAACTCAGTTCCCCCTATGTTTCCCTTTAGTGTAGTGCTTTTATAGCGTTTTCATCACGTTACATTTAGAAAGATTAAAGATTTGAATTGGTTATACTAAAAAGGCATAATATCATGTATTTTATAATACAATTTATTAAATATTTCATACATTTGACAGTTTTCTATTAGGGTATTTCTTTTAAAATATAGCCTGTCTTTTTCTTTTTTCTTTTCTTTACTGATTGTTTTAAAAATGTAATGTTTGCATACATAATTAAATAAATATTATACATATAATATGATTCATACTGTAAAAATTATTGACTTACCATTAAGAACAATACAGATACATTACAGAAATGCACACATATACATCTCAGTAGCCATTAAAACTTTAAATATATAAATAATAAAACCTACAACGTGATAAAAACGCCATAAAAACACTACACTGAAGGGAAAAATAGGGGGAACAGACTTCGACACAACACCGGCAAGCGCACTCAAAAGACGCGCTCAAGTCCAGAAGCTTTGAAAACCAGAAGACAGCGGCACGTCCTGCGTTTCCCATGCGTTTAAGATGTCAATGAACCATAATGCAAGAATTCTTCCAGTAAGTGGTCGGGACTCGGACACAATCAACTTGTGCATAAAGCGGGGGGAACATCTCTCACCCGCAAATACGCGTCATCCCGGTGGCATGACAACACCGGCCCTCGTGGCCAAAAAAAACAGACCGGCCCACCGGGAATCCTCCCGGTTCTCCCTATGGCCAATCCGGGCCTGCTCATGTCTGTGTGACGTGCAGATTTGGATTTCCTCTCTGCCTTTAACAGAGATATGCGTATTTTCTATGAGGACGCGCGATGCGTCTTCACATCCCTATCAAACAGCGTATACAACACATATCTATCGCGGACAATTGCATCCTCGTGCCTAAAGTTTATTACTTGCATTCGTTTTAAAGTTTTGAAGGTTTAAACATCCATTTTCCTCACAGCTGCTCTTGTTTGCGGACTACGAGGACGCGCTCTGGTCCTCAGCGCAATGCGTCTTCACATCAGCGTATACAACACATATCTATCGCGGATAATTGCATCCTCATGCCGAAAGTTTATTACTTGCATTCGTTTTAAAGTTTTGAAGGTTTAAACTTCCATTTTCCTCACAGCTGCTCTTGTTTGCGGACACCCGCCGCACGCATACACAGCAGCCTGTCATCAGTGCACGTGAAGAGAATGATCTCTCTCACGTCTTAAAGCTACAGTATCCTAATTCATCTCTCAATAAAATTACTCTGTGCTCATCAGTGAAAAACTGTTGTACTTCATACGAATGCGTGTATATTTAATTCATACAGTAAAGACTGTGAAGTGTTTTATTTTAATCACTTTTAACAGACATAAACCTTTTTAAAGGCATATTACATTTCTCTTTGCAAGAAGAAATATTTGTTGTGCTTATTTATTTGATTCTCTTATTAAAACAATAATACACCTAATTTATAGTTAATTTCATTTCTACAAATGGTGCAAACTCTGCTAGATTATAGATAAAAGATTCCCATTCCACTGCCATTCTGTGATCGGCACTGATCGGCGATCGGCAGATCATGATTTTGGTGATCGGTAATCGGTGATCGGCCCCAAAAATGCTGATCGGAGCATCTCTACTTTGTTGTTATTTATTCTTTGCAGAGTTTATCGGAACTTACGTGATGACCACGAAAGACGCGTGTTTATGTTGTTGTTACTGCCGAAACAGTTAAACATGGTGGTGCAAAAATCATGGTATCGGGATGTTTTTCATACTACTGTGTATATTGTATACAAGAGAAAAAGGATCAGTTTGAATCCATCAGAATAAGATAAGATTATGTTGCCCTTGACCGAAGAGGAAATGGCCCTAAAATGGGTGTTTCAACAAGACAACAACCTCAAATACACAAGCAAGAGGGCAAAATCTTGGTTCCAGACAAAAAGGATTGAGGTTATTATGGAGTGTCCAGCTCAATCCCCTGATCTCTACCCCATTGAAAACTTGTGGGGTGACAATAAAAATGCAGTTTTTGACGTAAAACCTAAAAATGAACAGGAACTGTGGATCTTGGGGTAAAATAGCTGTTTCTGGGTGCCAGATGTGCAGCAGTTATCAACAACAATGGTTATGCAACTAAATATACTAAATATAAATAATTCAAAAGTTTAAAGTGAAGTTAAATCTTAACACATTTTTTCAGTTTTAAGTGTCTACAGAGAAAAATGTTACACTGCTATATATTTTTTTTAAACAGATTAATATTCATTTTATTTGCTTCCCTTTAAAACAGGAGTGGGGAACCCTGGGTCCTGGAGGGCCACTGTCCTGCAGAGTTTAGTTCCAACCCTAACCAAACACACCTGAATTTCATTTACAAGTAATCCTGAAGACTTGAATAAGATTTTTTTTAGGTGTGTTTAATTGGCGTTGGAACTAAACTCTGCAGGACAGTGGCCCTCCAGGACCCAGGGTTGGTTACCCTGCTTTAAAAGAACAAGACAGACTTGTAAACTGTGTTAATGCTTTGATTCGTAGTTGAATGTGTAATGTTTTCAATACTTTGAAATTTTTTGCACTTTATTCACTTTTATTAGTACACTGCTATTATTTTGAACACAACTGTATGTGTGTAACTATGATAAAAGACTGTTGTTAAGCAGCTGTTGCGTCACGCTCCCGTCCAGCAGATGGCGCAAACTCACCGCGTGTTTCATAAAACAACAGAAGAAGAAGAAAAAGAGAAACTCGATTAGAGCAGCAGTAAATGTTGTTTGCTTTTTATATGTGTGTTAAAATTCTGTGTGTAATCTTTGTGGTGAACGAAGTTTTATTCTTGCTTACTGTAAATAGTTGTATTTTCATACACTTTGTTTCCAGAGTTGGTTCTGTAGTCAGTAAGGTTTTGTTTCTTGATTTAACAAAGCTGCAGTCGTTTATTGAAATGATGTTTTTGTGTGAATATTATAATGTTGATGTGTTTGTGTTCAGATGTTCATCATGAGAGATCAGATGGATGTGATGTGCTGTAAATCAGTAGGAACTGATCTGTCCATGCTGGATATTGATGATTTGATGACAGAAATCTCTCAGCTGAAGAAAGAGGTGGCGTTACTGGAGTCAAAGCTCAGACAGAGAGATGAACTGAACACAAAGGTTTGTATAAATTAAAACACTTAAACACTCTTTGTCATCATGATTGAAGTTTGTGTGTTCAGTGTTGATCCTATAGTAAAAGTACATCATCACAGTCTGTTTGTTTTAATGTTATTTCCAGGATGTATCTGGTGTCTCTTTCTGTGTCTTTACTGATCAAACATCTACAGATCTTCTGGTTTCTGTCAGTAATGAAGACCAGAAGACATCAGTGAATCTGCTGGACTGTGGGATAGAAGTGAAACAAGAAGACACAGAAGCAGATGATTTGATTTATTTGGGTATTTATAGGTTTTTCCTGAGACAAAATCTAATAAGTTTCAGTGTTGGACCGATTAGTTGTTTCAATCTTTCATTAAAATAAATCCGTACAAATTAGTAATTTGTTCCTGAATCGAACATTAAAGAAAGTAAACGCGTTGTGTGCAAATCCCAGCTGGGCATGTAAAACTTTAGTTCCCTTTCAGTCGGTCACTACGACGTCACGTCGTGACCGACGAATTGGGAACTCGCTTAGAGAGACCAATCTGCTTCGAATACTACTAAAACGCCAATGAACTTGGCATTGAGATATTTGCATAATGCTGGCGCCGCCCCGCCAGGTGCGTATATAAGGCGCACGTGCAAATAGAGAAATCAGCTTTTTATCGCTTCGAAAGCCGGCTTTATCTGACTGAGAAGCTACTCTCTGCTCTTCTGGGAACGGTTGCTTAAGTTGATTGACAAGCAGTACTAACACAGCGGACGCTTGCAGTATTCCACTGCTCTGCATATTTTTTGTTTTGAGTTTAGTGTGTGCGTTGCCTTTCCCTGTGCGCATCATCAGCTGAGCACCTAAAGAGTGATTTCCCTAAAAGAGTGATACGTGAGAGCCCTGTGTCTTTTTAAAGACAGCCACTCTCTCGTATATACGGAGATCAGCGTCCTTTTCAGGATTGCTTTTCGTCCGTGCGATCTTGGATGTGAGAGGTATAGGGTTCCAGTTACGGTCACGAGCGCTGTCTTCATGCTTGGGCATCAAACACTCTGAGGCTGCGTTCGTGGAGAGTTTTTGTTCTCTCTGTGAGAGCATAACCCTCTTGGATTGCGGAGACGAGTGACGTTTCTACGGGAATGCTGTCCGCGCCTTTGCAGTGCTGACACCGCCATGGTGCGGCTGTCAAGCGCTCGCATGACGCTCTTCGCATCACTACGCTGAGTAGGTCGGGGGATGCGTCCTCCACCTGCCGGCCTTTCATCCTCAGCCGGTTGAGGCTCCGGTGGAGACGGCAGAGTCGTGTTCTACGATTTCTGCCGAATCCATTGGACCTCCTTCTGGTCCCGTTCACTTCTGCAGCAGCAGAGGGGTGTCCAATTTTCCTCCGAAGTGGAGTCGTTCCGGAGATGGCGGCCGTGCCCGCTCGAGCGGCGGAAACGGTAGAGTTGGAGAGGTTAACCCCTCTCCGCCCGAACCGTACCGCCCACGTGATTGGTATTTCGGAGCTGCTCGGGCCTCTCGGTCCTCTGCTCCTGTGCCTTTCTTCCCGACGGCACGAAGAGCTGACGTGATTTGCGTCCATCCGGCCGTTCAGCTTCAGCTTTCACCCCTCACCTCCCTCACCAATGGAGCCGCTAAGGGCAGGGACCTTCAGTGGAGCGGGGGGTTGCGATGCAGCTGCGTTCCTGGAGGGACCACCCAACCCTTCCCTCCCGTGTTTGTAGACAGTCGTCCGGTTACGGGCGCTGTCCGTCAGGCATGCGGAGAGGCGGCTTCAGCCCTGCACGCAATAACGTTGCTACGGGTTCACCAAGGATTTACGAGGGAAGCCGCGACCTTCAGTCGTGCGATGTTCACGACAGTGGTTCAAGATCGCCACCTTTGGCTGTGTCTGGCTGACGGACGCAGGCGAGAACAACTTCTTGAATGCTCCTGTCTCACAGACCGGCCTCTTCGGCGAGGCCGTGGAGTCGTACAGCTCCGCTGCGCAGACTGAGCCGATCTCTGAGGTCATGCCCCGGCGAAGGAGAGCTGCCCTTGGTAAAAACCACCACGCCGGCTCCTCAGTCTGCCTCTCGCCGTCGGCGTCCTGCGGCGACCACCTCCGTTTCCCTCCTCGGACCCCATCTCGGCAGCGCGGGGGAACCGGTCGTCAGCAGCGACCCGGATTGGCAGAGGATCACTCTTCAGGAGACGGTGATTCGCTCCTTCCCCCGATAGAGGGTCGGGTGGAAAATTCTTGGTTTGCATATGTTCCACCGGCTGTTTAGCCGGTACCCACTAACCACACATAGAGTGCATTCCTCTTCCCTCTCCAGGTCTCCAGAGGATCGAGAGAGCCGTGAGCGGGCACACACCAGCTCACCCTACCTCTCCTCTATCGCCAGCGGGTGTTCTGAGGAGTCCGAGCCCTCCACTCAGGAGACCGGACCACCAGCACCCTCATCGGAGTCTGCGATCTCCGCAGAGGAGACCAGACGACCGTCACCTTCAGCGGGGTCAGTGTTACACACACATACTGTAGATGCTTATGCTGTCACAGCAGACGCACCGGCAGTCTCACCTGTCTCGCTTCGCTGCCCCACCGCGGGTACTTTGGTAGTGTCGTTAATTCTCCTCGTACGGTGCCTGGGTGCTTGGCTTCAGTTCCCAGCCCGTTTCGTTGGGTTTTACGCACGATCCGCCTCGGTTACGAAATACAATTACTGGCACAACCCCAAAATTCTCGGGCTTTCGTTTCACTATAGTGAAAGTGTCCGATGCACATGTACTGCGTGCATAAGTCGATGTCCTGCTGGCGAAGGATTATCGAGCCGGTCCCTCTTACCGAGATGATGATATGATGATAGGGTTTTCCAGCCTTTATCTCATAGTACCCAAAATACGCGGTGGGTTACGATCGATTTGATTTACGCACCGGCTCTACAAAGGTGGTCTTTTTTTGGATGATAACGCAGAGGCTCGTATTTCAATATTCAGATCGGTTTGCAGCCTTAGACCTGTAAGACGTGTACTTTTTGTGTCCATCTCCCCTCGCCTTAGACCGTTTTTTCGCTCTGCGTCGTGGGGTGGGCATATTAATATTAAGTACACCATTCGAGCTGTCTCTCTCTCTCCGTGTCTCCATGAAAGTGCTAGTCACGGCATTAAAATATCAGAGAGAGAGCGTTGTTCGCATTCTGCTTTATTTACGTTGACTTATAATAGCCCGTTCTTGGCAGAAGTGCGCGAACACAGAGAGTTAATGCTTCGGCATCTCGCTCGTTTAAGTCATCAGGTCGACTGGGAAAGAGCAACTTTGCCCCGTGCAGAGGATCCTTTTTCTCAGTATGGAATTAGACTCGATCAACTAATTGGCGTGTTTTACAAAAGCGCGCAACTAGTCAGTTCTGACTTGCCTCGGTTTAATTCGAGGGAAGTACGCAGTCCCTCTGAAACAATTTCAGAAGCTCCTGGACATATGACAGCATGCTGCAGCTGTGACTCTGCATTCAGCGTTGGCTTTACGATCGAGTCTCGAGGAGAGCGTGGCGCACCGGCATACATTGCGTAAACACTACACCTGCGTGTCATTTAGATTTCCCCGTAGTAGACCCAGCATTTCTGATAGCAAGATATGCCTCTGAGGGGTCTCCTGGCATTCTGTAGCATGCGATGCCCTAAGCACGGGATGTTCAGCCACGTATGACGGGCTTGCAGTCTCTGGGGTGTGCATAGCACCCCAACTGCCGCGAGCGGTGCGCTGTATATCTGGGACTTGTACGCTCCGCTATGGAGATGCGAGGGAAGGATGTATTTGTCGACACCGATAACATTGCGACTGTTGCGTTATTTACCGTTAAGGCGGTTTTGCGCTCTCGTCACCTGTCGCATCTCGCTCGTCATCTCCTCCTTTGGAGTCAGAAGCATCTGAGGTCCCTTCGTGCCATTTACATCCCGGGATCGCTCAATACAGCGGTACGCGCCTCCCGAGCTGCGCCCCGGCGAATGGCGACTCCACCCCCAGACGGTCCAGCTAATTTGGAAGAAGTTCGGTTGTGCGTAGATAGATCTGTTTGCGTCGCCGGACGATACCCACTGTCACCTATTTTTCACTAACCGAGGGCAGCCTCGGCGTGGATGCGTTGGGACACAGCTGACCGCGGGGGGTGCGTAAATACGCATTCCTTCCAGTGAGCTTTATTGCGCAGACACTGTGCAAAGTCAGGCAGGACGAGGAGAGCCTTTTATTAATCGTCCGTACTGGACGACCTAGAATTGGTTTTCATAGTTAATGCTCCTCACGACAGCCCTCCCTGGCGGATTCCCCTGAGGAAGGACTTTCTTTCTTAGGAAGGGGCACATTTGGCACTCGCGCCCCGACCTGTCCATGTATGGTCGTTGAGCGCGCGCAAGGTTTAGGTGATTTATCGCAAGCGGCATCTAACACCATCGACGCGGTTCGAGCACCGTCCACAGGACGGGCTTACACGCTTAATGAAACCTTTTCGTCACCCGGTGCTCTTCGCAACGCGAGGACCCAGAGAATGCCCTTTAACATTATGCTTTTATATCTTTAACATGGGTTAGATGGTAGGCTGTCCCTCCGCCATTAAAGTTGATATCGCCGCTATTTCTGCTCATCACTCACTTATCTACGGCAGATCAGTTGGCCAGCATGATTTAATTATTACATTTTAAGAGGCGCTCGCAGGCTAAACCCCTCGCGCCCTCCCTCTTTCCTCCTGAGACCTGTCCATGGTGCTGAAGCCTTCAGGTCTCCGATTTTAGCCTTTGCAGTTTGCGAGTCTGAAGTTTTTATCAATGAAAACTCTGACCCTGCTAGCATTGGCCTCCATGAAGAGAGTAGGGGATTTACATGCATTCTCGGTTGACGATTCGTGCTTTTAGTTTGGTCCTGCTGTCTCACTGAAGACCCAGACCAGGCTACGTGCCCAAAGTTCCCACCACTCCCTTCAGAGATAAGGTGGTGAGCTTGCAAGCGTTGCCTTTGGAGCAGGCAAACCCAACCGAGGCTTTGCTGTGCCTCGTACGCGCACTGCGATTCTACGTAGTCCGCACGCAAAGCCTCAGGACCTCAGACCAGCTCTTTGTTTGTTATGGTGGCCAGCAGAAAGGGAAAGCTGTCACTAAGCAGAGGATGTCTCATTGGATAGTTGATACTATCGCCCTGGCTTATAATTTGCAGGGCATTCCTTGCCCTTTAATTTGGCAGTTTGGGCATTAGCTCGTGGTTCCTCGCTGACAGACATCTGTAGAGCTGCTGGTTGGGCGACACCTAATACGTTCATTAGATTTTACAATGTTCGTATCGAGCCTGTATCCTCTCGTGTTCTTTCCTCACCAGGGAGGGCACGGAGAGCAGACTCGCAAGTCGGCTTGCAGTCTCCGACTGAGGCTCCAAATTGTGTTTTCCGTATGGAAGGCTAACAGAGCAAAAATGCGTAATGGTTTGATTTGCTCTCTCCACTGCCTTGACAGCCTTTGTTGCGGAGCATTGGCTGTCAGCCTTTCACTAGCTGTATTCTTACGAACCTACGTGTTTGGCCAGGGCCCCACATTGTGTCCCAACGGGTTCCTTTGTGAGTATTATTCCGTGGGGTTAATCCTACCAGCCCACGTTTCCCTTAGCAGAGCACTGCTTTGCTTACACAGCCACGGCTGTCATTTATACCTCAACTTCGGTTGACTTTCGCCCACCAATAGCCCTTAACGGGGCGGTGGCTTCCGCAGCGTCCCTATACCGCTCAGGGCGCTTCCCAGTCGCTGGCACTACTGTGGGTTAAAGGAACATCTAGTGCCCGGCCTTCTGCCTTAAAACCTAATTCTCCTTATCCTAAAGTGGAACTGGAGGGCTTTACGCAGACACTGGAAGAGGTCAGCCCTCAGTGGCGTTTTGGTAGGGATTCCCAATTCGTCGGTCACGACGTGACGTCGTAGTGACCGACTGAAAGGGAACGTCTCGGTTACGGATGTAACCCTCGTTCCCTGAAGGAGGGAACGGAGACGTCACGTCCCGTCGCCACAGGTGCTGCCACCTGCTGTTTAGGCCGGTCCTTCCGGCTTTCTCAGCGAACAGAAGCTGATTTCTCTATTTGCACGTGCGCCTTATATACGCACCTGGCGGGGCGGCGCCAGCATTATGCAAATATCTCAATGCCAAGTTCATTGGCGTTTTAGTAGTATTCGAAGCAGATTGGTCTCTCTAAGCGAGTTCCCAATTCGTCGGTCACGACGTGACGTCTCCGTTCCCTCCTTCAGGGAACGAGGGTTACATCCGTAACCGAGACGTTTTTCCTCACTAGATTAGGATTTAGTCTTTTGACCACTGTATCAGTATTGTTTTGATCAACTTGTGCAAGGAAGAGAGTGAGAGCAGAGAGAAAGAGCCATGCCTGTCAACATTGGGATTTGAAAATAAGGAAAATTTCCAGAACCCTAACAGCCCCCCCATTACTATGTAAGGGAATGGATGGGTACACTGCAAAAAATTATTTTCTTACTTTGTATTGTTGTCTTGTTTGTAGTTCAAATATCTAACATTTCTTAATCAATATGATTAAAATGACCTAAGAATATAATTCTAGTTTTTAAACAACAAATATCAGATTAAAGTGAATTTGTGCTTAAAATTATGAAAATAGTCCCCTACCATTAAAAGTAACCAAGGGGACTATTTTATATATATCACTACGCCTGCTGCAGCCATGTTACATCAGCAAAGTCCTTGATTATTACACCAGAATGAGAGTAAAGTCCTAACCATATCTTCCTAGAAAATCACAACTTTTAATTTTCTGTCGGTCTTAGTACAGAAGAGTCAAGTTTTAAAAAGGAAAAATATCAAAACTCTTTACTATATGAATTTAATATACACACATTCGTATGAAGTATAACAGTTCCTCAGTCAAGAGCAGAGAGTGATTTTATTAAGAGATGAATTAGGTTACTATAGCTTTAAGACATGAGAGAGATCGCTCATGTACAGCATGTGCACTGATGACAGGCTGCTGTGTGTGTGCGTGTCAGGTGTATACAGACAAGAGCAGGTGTGAGGAAAACAAAACCTTAAAATGCATTTTCTGTTTTCGCTTCAGACCTGATGGAGCCAAAAGAAGAAATCACAAATGCAAGAGAACAAACTGATCAAGGTGATTTGATTCATTTAAGGATCTGCCTCTAATTGTGTTTGTGTCTTTGTCATTACTGGTTAAACATTATAGTTGCAGAAGTTTCTTCATAATTACTTTCTCTGTTCATTTAAGATCTGAAAGCGGTAAAGGAGGAAATTTCACAACTCAATGAAATGGAGGAGAGACCTCATCATTTGATACCCAAAGAAGAATCTCTGAGCTGCTTGATTACTGGGAGGAATTTGTCACCTAAAAGGAACAACACGCAAAAGGCAACAGCCAATGATCCTCTTATTTGCCCTCAGTGTGGAAAGACCTTCACAAATAAATATAAACTTAATAAGCACATGAGAATTCACACTGGAGAAAGACCTTACAGCTGTGATCAGTGTGGAAGAAGTTTCATGATTAAATGGAACCTTTATGTTCACATGAGAATCCACACTGGAGAAAAGCCCTACAGATGTGATCAATGTGAAAAAACCTTCACTCGCAAGTCTTGCCTTAATAAGCACATGACAATTCACACTGGAGAAAAACCTTTTAGATGTGACCAATGTGGAAGAACCTTCACTCGCAAACCTGACCTTAATAAGCACATGACGATTCACACTGGAGATACTGTACAGCTGTGATCAGTGTGAAAAGACCTTTACTAGTAAATGCAGCCTTAATGTTCACATAAAAATTCACACTGGAGAAAAGCCTTACAGATGTGATCAGTGTTGAAAGAGCTTCATTGCTAAGTGCAAACTCAACAGGCACATGAGAATTCACACTAAATAAAGGCATTAAAAGCCCTACTATGCCTATTTTACATTTGATGAGTCACCTCCGTTGAAAAATGAGTAAATGATATTATCCGAATACTCTTGGCACGTATTATATGTTAATCAAATACTTGTAGACCATTCAGAAATACAAGTTTGTTGGCACAATCCATTAAAAGAGTTGTCGTCTTTAACAGAAATCACTTTATTAAGATTACAGCGAACATTTAAGTGTTTGTACTCCCAACAGTTAAATGTCAATGTGGGCTTGGTACAAATTAGCAAATTGCTCACTGAGAAGAGAAGCGCAAGAATAATGTAAAATATGTGACATAAATAAATGTGAGGTGCCGATAAATAAGAGGTTTGTGTACTTAGGATCACCTTGTAAAATTGAAGTTTCTGTCCCTGCAGTTTGGAATGAAATCTGTAAGTTGACTTTGAGGATTTGCCAAAGTTTGCCCGGTTAATGGATACATTTTCTATTTTAATAATTACATTTAAAGCATAAGCAGAGTTGTTTATTAATTATATGAAAATCTGTATGTCACTTGTAACTTGTATGTGATGTATTTAAGATACATGCAAAGAAACATGCACTCTCTCATCCACGTCTGTCTCATTGCACCTCTCTCACATGCACGCGCTCTCGTATCTGTCCGAAGTTCACATGTATTTGTTCAGTTTTATGCATTTCATTAAAGTAAGTAAAAAAATTGCCAAAAAATAAAACGGAATTTGCAAAAATTAAACTAAATTGAACTAAAATTTCAAAACCATAACGCCATTTTTCAAGAAGCACAATCATTTTGCTGAACCATAAACCTTACTCCCCTGCTTTAACATATGATTCAGATTTGAGTAACTGTTACTAGAAAAACTCTACACAGAAATCCCTACATTTCTCAGTGCTTACACCATCTGGTCATATGGAAAGCACTAGCATTCAATACTGTTCACTCAAGTCAGCACAGCTTAGGCTCAATTAGCAAACAGTTACCAAGGTGGAAACACTAAGAGTCAAAATTGAACACACATCAATCAGATCCTTCAATAGATAGATTAAAGGGCCCAAATCAGTTCACTGTGCTTTGGAACAATGGATCCACAGATAAATGAAGGAAAAGGTCGAGGTCAAGGAGGAGGAAGCGGGAGAGGAGGTGGCAGAGGAGGAGGGAAAGAACGAGGATGTGGTGAAGGAGGAGGAAGAGGACATAATGAAGAAATAAGTCGAAGAGGAGGAGGGAAAGGAGGAGGACGTGGTGAAAGATGAGGAGGAAGACGAAGGGCAAGGTGACAACCAGTCTCAGATGAAATTTGAGCCACTCTAGCTGACCATGTCCTTGTCCATGGTATGACTATGAGGGAGGCTGAGCAATAAGTAAAGCCTAATTTGAGTCGCTTCACCGTTGCCTCCCTCTTCAGAGACATCAGGGAGGGAAACATGTAGAAGTACTTACAGTAAGATTGCTCTGTACAGTAACTTTAGTGTGCATACACTGTTGGACTATATGCTACTGGAATAAAGAAATGCTTCAAATTGCCTTCCATACAGATAAACATATCAGTAGATGAATGCCAGGGGTGAATCATGCAAGAGGATTTTGCCCTCGCTGTTTGGCTAGGGCCAATATAGCCTGTGATGTGGTTGAGATTCTCTGGCCTGACCCAGAACAAAGACGGGATGTTGAGGCGGAATACTTAAAAAAAAAATTACAGTTGTGCTATGTAGCACTTGAATGAATAAAAATGTGCTAATGCATACATTGATTGTGTCTTTTTTGGTCATGTGAAAAGGTTTTGAGGGGGAGAACCACAAGCAACTTACCAGTTTTGGATATATTGTTTTGAATTTATTGCACCAGTGTGTAATACTATGTTCTAGTGTGTGTGTTTTTGAATGCTTGTGTGTGATGTCTGAGGGGAAAGTTTGGTTGTTCAGAATGGTTTTGTAGTGTAGAGCTTCATTTTGGCCTGAAAATAGGATGTTTGGAGAATTGTGTGAGACATTATGATATTGTGTTTACTGTTTTGAGAATATGAGGCATAGTTTCAAGAAATGTGCTTAAGCAACCGAGAAAAACTGTAACATTTTGACATACATCAGGTAAGTCATTAATGTAAAGATTGGAATAGAATTATACCTAGTATCGAGCCTTGAGGTACCCCTACTGGACAATCAAGAAGGAGGGATTTGGTGTTACTAACACAGACACATTGCTTACTGCTGGACATTCATCCAGCAGAGAGCTTGCTCAGAAAAATTAAAGTATGTACATTTGGATAAAAGAATTTATCTGAAATTCTGCATCGGAAATGCACTGAAACAGAGGCTACTAGAGATGGGTAACAATCTTTTCCTACAAGCTATTTCGAGCAAACAACTTTTGAAACTCATACACCTATTTAACTTGTGGAAAAGCATGCATAAGATGGGGACTTTAAGGATATATTTATATTGCTGTTCTTCAAACCTTTTCAGATATTTTCAAGATAATAAATAATATGTATAATGATTATGTTTGACAAGTGTTGCTTTCTCAAATGCATGTTTTTAAACAAGAACTTACTGATCAAAAGCCGTAGAACATGAAATAGCTGTGAATAATATCGGGTGTGCGAATCAGAATAGTTATCGGCCATGTATTATTAGTGTTTCAGCATTTATTGGAGCACCCCTAATTAATCTCTTCAAATAATTACTTTTGGTTGATTGTCACTTTTCTACAAAGAGCAAATAATATCACAGAAATGATCTGATCAGTATAATGCTTTTGAAATAAAATGCATTATTTTCTATTGTGACATTTAAAGATACAATTTGTAACCACAAATAACCATGGTTTTGACAACTATGGTTTTCAAAATCTATAGTTAACCCTGGTTAGTGTAGTAAAACCATAGTTTTGCTGATAGTAATCAATACACCAAAAAAACATGCACTTTTACCACAAAGGCAAAGTAGCACTGCTTCAAACGTTTTTATTTGCTGATTTCTTCACATAATATACTGGTCACACATTCTTCACATATTTACTGTTTATTACTTGTTTATTAAATCATTTTAGATACCTGGTGTGCTGTAGACGTGCATCAAATCGCGTGAATCCTGTGCTCTTCATTTATTCACCTGACTGAACTTTTAACTAAACCACAAACTCTGTGAACGGTTTCTCTTTTAAACGCATAAATACAGTGTTGGATATTTCTCTTGTTTCCCTCAATATGATAACTAACTGTGGTAAATCGTAGGGATGTGTGTGTAACTATGGTAAATGACTGTTGTCAAGCAGCTGTTGCGTCACACTCCCGTCCAGCAGATGACGCCAACTCACCGCGAGTAACCTAAAACAACAGATGAAGAGGAAGAGAAACTCACACGCTCACAATTTGAGTAGCAGTAAGTGTTTTGTTGTTTATACTTTTAATTTTTGTGTGAATATAATGTTTGTGTTGTCTTTGTGGTAAACGAAGTTTTAATCTTGCTTGAGAAGAAAAAATTTACCAGACATTTGTTTTCAGAAGTTAAAAGTTATCTCTTTAGTCAGGAAGGTTTCGTTTCTTGATTTAACAAAGCTGCAGTCGTTTATTGAAATTATGTTTTTGTGTGAATATTATAAAGGTGATGTGTTTTTGTTCAGATGTTCATCATGAGAGATCAGATGGATGTGATGTGCTGTAAATCAGTAGGAACTGATCTGTCCATGCTGGATATTGATGATTTGATGACAGAAATCTCTCAGCTGAAGAAAGAGGTGGCGTTACTGGAGTCAAAGCTCAGACAGAGAGATGAAATCAACACAAAGGTTTGTATAAATTAAAACACTTAAACACTCTTTGTCATCATGATTGAGGTTTGTGTGTTCAGTGTTGTTCCTATAGTGAAAGTGCATCATCACAACTGTTTGTTATAATGTTATTTCCAGGATGTATCTGGTGTCTCTCTTTCTGGCTTTACTGATCAAACATCTACAGATCTTTTGGTTTCTGTCTGTAATGAAGATCAGAAGACATCAGTGAATCTGCTGGACTGTGGGATAGAAGTGAAACAAGAAGACACAGAAGCAGATGAAGGTGATTTGATTTATTCAGGTATGTACCGTTTTTTCCTGGGACTAAATTGGTCTTTGGTGGTGGTTGATGAACATTTTTATACATTCACACATTAAAAAGTACCTCACCCATTTAAACATAATGTTTGTAAAATGTATTTCATATTTAAAAATGTCAATTAAACACAAAGTATGCTTAAAAATGTTATAACCTCCTCCATGTTATATATAAAGGCTATGCATTTATCAGACACAGATATTATTTATTACTTGTCAATCTCGCCACCATCATTTTCCAGGTGAAAAAGTAGTACACTTCCATTGTGTACTTAAAGTACTTTATTTTCGCAAACTAATTTTGTACTTAATGAACTAAAATTCATCTTTAGTACTTCTTGAGATAATCTTAAAAACATTTAAGTGTACTTCACTGTGCTACAGTATTTTTGAGACACCATAAATATGAACTAAAATATGCTAAAATTTATTTCAGTACCATTTGTAGTAAACTTGAACCAATCTTTGTATAAAAGTTGAGTTTAAGTTTAATACAAGTGTTAACTAAATAATTTTTTTTTATTACAGAGATAGTATGTTAAAAGTAAATTTGATTTCAAATTCATGGTGTCTCAAAATAGTGGAGTACACTTAGATAATCTTAAGATCATTTTTAAAAGTACTAAAGATGAATTTTTAGTATATTAAATACAAAATTAGTGTGTGCACTTTAAAATAAAGCAGTTTAAGTACACTGTGGAAGTGTACAACTTTTTCACCTGGGTTCTTGCCCTCTCAGCAAAAAAGTATGGTTGTTTATTCACTTTTATTGCTTTGTAGGATATCCTTCTTTGGTAGACCTGATTATTAGACTAAGCTTGGTATATAATCATACCAATAACAATTTTACAATATAAAACTAAATTAAATTAGAAGCTAACTTGTGCTTGTTCTGCTTTCACATCACTCCAGTCTAAACTAATAAACCTTTACTACACAATGTCATAAATAATAAATGTTGGCCAGTATTGACATAAAAGACAGGAAAACTACAATTGCAGTTTCAAAAATGATCTGTTTTATGTTTTTACAGACCTGGTAAAAGCCAAAAGAAGAAAAGACAAATGCAAAAGAACAGACAGATCAAAACAATTATAGTTGCAGAAGTTCTCAGTGCTGTCAAATTCTTCATTTCCTCTGTTCATTTTAGATCAGAAAGCGGTAAAGGAGGAAATTTCACAACTCAATGAAATGGAGGAGAAACCTCATCATATGATACCCAAAGAAGAATCTCTGAGCTGCTCGATAACTGTGAGGAATTTGTCCCCTAAAAGAAACAACAAGCAAAAATCAACAGCCAAGGATGCTCTTACTTGCCCTCAGTGTGGAAAGACCTTCACCTATAAATATATGCTTAATAATCACATGAGAATTCACACTGGAGAAAAGCCTTACAGATGTGATCAGTGTGGAAAGACCTTCAATAAAAAATCGCATTTAAGTGAGCACACAAAAATTCACACTGGAGAAAAGCCTTACAGATGTGATCAATGTGGAATGAGTTTTATGCGTAGGTTTCATCTCAACGTGCACATAAGAATTCACACTGGAGAAAAACCTTACACATGTGATCAATGTGGAAAGAGTTTCATTCGTAAGTCTGACCTTAGTCAGCACATAAAAATTCACACTGGAGAAAAACCTTACAGATGTGATCAGTGTGGAAAGAGTTATGGTCGTAAGAGCGATCTCAACAGGCACTTGAGTATTCACACTGGAAAAAGGCCTTACAGATGTGATCAGTGTGGGAAGAACTTCAAGAATAAAGCCCACCTTATTGAACACACAAGAATTCACACTGGAGAAAAACCTTTTAGATGTCACCAATGTGGAAAGAGCTTCATTCGTAAGATTGATCTCAACAGGCACATGAGGATTCACACTAAAGAAAGGCCTTAAAATGCCCCTACGGTGATTTTCGTATTTGAAAAGTTCAGATGCATAAACCACTAAACGCAACCTTGGTCAAAAATGAGATAATAATATTAACCGAATGCTCTTGGCATGTATTATACGTTCATCAAGTAGTTTTGCTTCAAATTCCCTTAATCCCAGCCTCAGGCCATTCAGAAATACCAGTTTGTTGGCAGAATCCATTAAGAGTCTGATAGAAATTTAATTTTTGTTAGAAAACACATCAGGGTGGTTCTTGACCAGAGGTTCTCAAAGTTTACATTCAAAGGTCCAAATCTGAATTCTCATCATTTTCATAGGTCCGGAAAAACTGGTTATTACAAAAATTGTCAAGCATGGTAATAATTTTATGTAAATCATTTGTTTATATAACAAATCAACACAAATCCCTACTGAAAAATCCAGCTAAGACCAGCATAAGCTGGATTTTTCAGTAGGGATAGCTTGGGAAAAAGTATTTTCTATTAAAGTACATTCATAACACGTGTATTTTGCATTTAAAGTAAAAAAATTAAACATGAAACAAGAGAAGTATACCAAAAGTAACCAGGTGCAAATTGCAGAGCAACATAATTAGAGAAATGGCAAAGTCTGGCACCGTCCATGAATTCGAATTACAGGCGAAGACAGCAGTTTTACCTAGCTACTTCCTAGGACAAGACCCCTGTTCCAAGATGGCGGCGGTTTTAACGCATGAACCCCAAGGCGACATCTAGTGTATATATCTATGGCACAGCTCCAAGAAATGTCTTAAGGATATATTTATATTGCTGTTCTTCAAATTGTTTCAGGTATTTTCATGATAATAAAGAATTTGTCTAATGATTATGTTTGACAAGTGTTGCTTTTTCAAATGCATGTTTTAAATGACTCAAACCAACAGTGATTTCAGATTGATAAGGACTTACTGATCAAAAGCCGTAGTACATGAACTAGCTGTGCATAATATCTGGGTGTGATGGCTGCAGTGCGTCTCACAGGAAATTTTTAAATAACTAGTTTTTATTTTCGGGCCAGGAATACTCTTAAATCGCTAAAGATAAAAAACTAAACTAATGGTTTACAAGTTTAAATTGAATTTTTAAAGAAGCAAATGCACACATTTAATCAATCACATAGAAATTAATGCACTTGCAATATGAAGTGTATGCGAGTCCAGGTGAAGTTCTCTTTGGGTCCGGACTATCAGATATACAGTTATGTTTAAAATATTAGCAGTGCCAGATCAGTAACGTGATAAATCACTGTTATCCGTAATAGTTTTATTTCTGCATTAGAAATGATTTATTTACAGTTGTAGTAGTGTAATAGAAAAACAATAGACCCATTTGTTATGTTATCCACACTACTTGTTCTGAGTTATAGACTCATTTATTGAAAGTGGCGTGATCAAAATAATATTAGTGTGAAATGATGTTTTATATTAAACAAGGTTTGGGAGGAGCTGATCAGTCAATGAACACGGCTGGCTCTCGATCATTAATCAATGAACACGGCTGGCTCTTAATCACTAATCAATGAACACGGCTGGCTCTTAATCACTAATCAATGAACACTGCCGGCTCTCAATCACTAATCAATGAACACTGCCGGCTCTCAATCACTAATCAATGAACACGGCTGGCTCTCGATGATTAAGCAATGAACACGGCTGGTTAGCAATCACTAATCCACACAACAACTTAGTACCAGCTCTATAAATAATCATAGAGTCATTGTTCTCATTCTCTGGAAAATTATCGCAAACCCACCTCCACCCCTTCGCCTCCGTTCGTACATTTAGCTCAACACCGGGGATAACCCTGGTAAGGGCACGCCCGGGGCTCCTTCCCCGGTCAAGGGATGAACGTCCGAACTCGGGGGGGTATTTCCCGAGCTCGGAACCTTTGCCCCGGGACAGCACGCCACTCGCGCACATTAGCAGTCCCACTTTATTGTCAGTGAGGCGAACTCGTAAAGTTTAATTGGAAAATGAGTTTATTCTGTGAAGAAAAAAACACTTCTTATTTGTCATTTATTAGGAAAGGGTGAAAGCAAATGTTTCACCAATTGTTATAAAATATATCTGCTGCTGAATTACTAAGTAAAATCGACCGTAGACCGTAGGAACAACACAATTTGATTAAAACGTTGATTTGAGAGGAAACGTATAAAGAAATGTAGCAAAGTTTAGGATGCTTAGTTAAAATGATCTCAAATGCTTTAAAAGGGCAACAAAAACCCAAAGCACATGGAAGAAAACAAGCAATACGGTTAATACAGATTGAAGAATAGTCAGGATGGTAAAGATTCAGCATTTCATCCCCTCTAGAAAAATCAAAATACATCAAAAGAAATATTGGAAGACATCTGATTGAAGCTAAGCTGTTTGCAAGAAGCCCTCATCAAGCACCATTGTTGAAAAAAAGGCATGAGCAGAATCACATCAACTGGCCCAAAGAAAAATGGAGTAACATTTTGTGGCCTGATGAGAGTAAAATTGTTCTTTTCGAGTCAAGTGGTTATCGGCAAAACCTCAGGCGACTCCCGGATACTGAATTCATGCCACAGTACACTATAAAGACAGTTAAACATGGTGGTGCAAAAATCATGGCATTGTATCATATACAAGGAAAAAAGATCAGTTTTGTAAGGTGATGGCAAACCCTGACAAAAGGTATTTGTAAAACTGGCACAAAATGGCTGAATCCACAGATAACCGTTTATCAAAGACACTACATTCTGGTGAGAAACTAAAAAGATCTCATCAAGCTCATATCTACCTCAAAGACAACCACCCTTTGTTATTACACAGAGGATCTAAAAGATCTAATCAAATTTACATCTTATCTCAGGACAGCTACCCCATGTGGGGACAGAAGAGTCACACCCTACTACACTTTCTCATCCCTTCTCCTCATTTTCTCAAAGCAAACTGTATATTTGTTAAAATTGCTTTAGTCATGAACCTCTGGTTATTGCATGTTAGATTAATTATTTAACCTTAACTAAGTTGTTATGTAATCATACTGTATGCGGGCTATCGGAGTGATAAGTCAAAACCGCTGGTCATTATTTCTGCTATAGCCTAATTAAGTTGTATATAGTAATATGATTTTACTTTATTCAGCAAGATGGTGCTAAGCCCGAACCTCTGGTTATAGTTTGAATTTTATACTAAGTTGTATACAAACGATTGCATGGGGTTACATGGAACTTTTAGCAAGAGATTGCGTGAGCGGCATTGTTAAACTCCTTTTCCCATAACCTTTAGTACGGTTGAGTTTGTGTTCGGAACACGCACTACGGCTGGTGTGGGGCGATACGACATTGGTAATCGAATGAATGATTTCAATATAAACATGAGTCAAACAGAATGATCAAACGTTTATCCAAATTCTACAATAACATAAATTTGATTCATAATTACTCAAAAACGTGTTTTTTCTTTATCTCTTGGAGTCAGAAGAAGCTACCTGAGTTGCGTAATGTTAAAACGTCATTGGTAAACGCCGGAAAGACCGAATGCGCGACGATCCTTCTGCCATGATGTTTGGTTTTCGCCATTGGGCCAAACGGATTGATTGATATATATTTTATTTTTTCCCCTTACAGTTTGAATACATCAGAATACTTGGTAAGATTATGTTGCCCTTGGCCCGAAGAGGAACTGGCCCTAAAATGTGTGTTTTAACAAGACAACAACCCCAAATACACAAGCAAGAGGGCAAAATCTTGTTTCCAGACAAAAAGGATTGAGGTTATTATGGAGTGTCCAGCCATTGAAAACTTGTGGGGTAGCAATAAAAATGCAGTTTCTGACACAAAACCTATAAATGAACAGGAACTGTGGATCTTGGGCTAAAATATCTGTTTCTGGGTGCCAGAAGTTGGTTGAGTTGATTTGACACAGATGTGCAGCAGATATCAACAACAATGGTTATGCAACTAAATATTATTAATTAAATAGTTTAAAGTGGAGTTAAATCTTAAGAAATTATTTCAGTTTATAAGGTTTACAGAGAAAAATGTTGACTGCAATTTTTTAACAGATTAATATTCATTTTCTTTGCTTCCCTTTAAAGGAACAAGACAGACTTGTAAACTGTGTTAATGCTTTGATTTGTAATTAAATGTGTTATATTTTCAATACATTTGAGATATGGAAATAAACTCAGTTTTTACATGTTTTGTACTTTATTCACTTTTGTTAGTACATTGCTATTATTTTGAACACAACTGTATGTGTGTAACTATGGTAAATGACTGTTATCAAGCAGCTGTTGCGTCACGCTCCCGTCCAGCAGATGGCGCAAACTCACCGCGTGTTACATAAAACAACAGAAGAAGAAGAAGAGAAACTCGATACGAGCAGCAGTAAGTGTTGTGTTGTTTTTGCTTTTTATTTGTGTGTGAATGATGTGTGTCTTATTCTTAGTTTTATTCTTGCTTACTGTAAACAGTTTTTTTTACCATACACTTTGTTTTCGGAGTTATTTCTGTAGTAAGGAAGGTTTTGTTTCTTGATTTAATAAAAAGCTGCAGTCGTTTATAATCCTATTAAATAATGTATTTTTGTGAATATTATAATGTTGATGTGTTTGTGTTCAGATGTTCATCATGAGAGATCAGATGGATGTGATGTGCTGTAAATCAGTAGGAACTGATCTGTCCATGCTGGATATTGATGATTTGATGACAGAAATCTCTCAGCTGAAGAAAGAGGTGGCGTTACTGGAGTCAAAGCTCAGACAGAGAGATGAACTCAACACAAAGGTTTGTACAAAGTAAAACACTTAAACACTCTTTGTCATCATGATTAAGGTTTGTGTGTTCAGTGTTGATCCTATAGTGAAAGTACATCATCACAACTGTTTGTTTTAATGTTATTTTCAGGATGTATCTGATGTCTCTCTCTGTGGCTTTACTGATCAAACATCTACAGATCTTCTGGTTTCTGTCTGTAATGAAGATCAGAAGACATCAGTGAATCTGCTGGACTGTGGGATAGAAGTAAAACAAGAAGACACAGAAGCAGATGAAGGTGATTTGATTTATTCAGGTTATGCACAGTTTTTTCCTGGGACAAAATTAGTCTTTGGTGGTGGTTGATGAACATGTTCATACACTCACACACATTAAAACGTACCTCACCCATTTAAACATAATGTTTATTAAATGTATTTAATATTTAAAAATGTCACTTTAACACAACGTATGGTTAAAAATTGTATAACCTCCTCTACGCTATATATGGCTATGCATTTATGAGACACAGATATTATTTATTACTTGTCACTCTCGCTGCCATTATTTCCCAGGTGAAAATGTGGTACACTTCCATAGGGTACTTAAAGTGCTTCATTTTTGCAGACTAATTTTGTACTTGATGTACTAGAGATTGATCTTTCGTATGTCTTGAGATGATCTTGGGAACATCTAAGTGTACTTCACTGTGCTGTTTTGAGACACCATAAATATGAACTAAAATGTGCTAAAAATGTATTTAAAAATGTATTTTGGTACCACTTATAGTAAACTTAAACCCATGTTTGTATAACAGTTGAGTTTAAGTTTAATACAAGTAAATTTTTTTATACAGAGATAGTATGTTAAAGGGATACTTCACCGATTTAGCATTCAGCTTTGTATCTGTAGAAACCCGGCAGTATTACTGAATGACCATGTTTCCCTCCCTCATTTCCCCCTGAGAGGAGAGATATCTGCATTTTGGTTCTGCAAAAAAGTCCTCCGATGATGTAATATGACGATTTTTGCATCATCGGAGGACTTTTTTGCAGAACCAAAATGCAGATATCTCTCCTCTCAGGGGGAAATGATGGAGGGAAACATGGTCATTCAGTAATACTGCCGGGTTTCTACAGATACAAAGCTGAATGCTAAATCGGTGAAGTATCCCTTTAAAGTGCAGTTTAGTTCATATTCATGGTGTCTCAAAGTAGCGCAGTGAAGTGCACTGGGATGATCTTAAGAACTTCTTAAGAAGTACTAAAGATGGATTTTTGGTGTATTAGGTGCAAGGTTGGTGTGTGAAAATAATGAAGCACTTTGGGTACACTATGGAAGTGTACTTCTTTTTCACCTGGGTTCTTGCCCTCTTAGCAAACAAGTATGGTTGTTTATTCACTTTTATTTCTTTCTAGGATATCCTTCTTTGGTAGACCTGATTATTAGACCAAGCTTGGTATATAATCATACCAATAACAACTTTACAATATAAAACTAAATTAAATTAGAAGCTAACTTGTGCTTTGTTCTGCTTTCACCTCACTCCAGTCTAAACTTAAAAACCTTTACTACACAATGTCATAAATAATAAATGTTGGCCAGTATTGACATAAAAGACAGGAAAACTACAATTGCCGTTTCAAAAATGATCTTCATCATTTCAGACCTGATGAAGCCAAAAGAAGAAATCACAAATGCAAGAGAACAAACAGATCAAGGTGATATGATTCATTTAAAGGATTAGTCAATTTTCTTTAAAAAAAAAATCCAGATAATTTACTCACCACCATGTCATCCAAAATGTTGATGTCTTTCTTTGTTCGGTCGAGAATAAGTTGTGTTTTTTGGGGAAGACATTGCAGAGTTTGTCTGGTTTTGGTGGACTTTGATGGAACCCAGCATTTGGTGCTTGGCTCGACACTTGACAGTTTTTTTCAGCGGAGTTTCAAAGGACTATAAACAATCCCAAACGAGGCATAAGGGTCTTGTCTGGCGAGGCGATTGTCATTTTTGACAAGAAAAATAACAAATATTCACTTTTAAAGCACAACTTCTCGTCGTGTAGATCCGGTCGTGATGCGCCAGCTGACCCCACTACGTCATCGCAATACGTCATGACGTCAAGAGGTCACAGAGGACGAACGCGAAACTCCGCCCCAGTGTTTACAAGCGTCTTAGAAGAGGATTGTTCCTACGTTGTTGTATGTCAACTGATACTAATTAATGTCTTTGTGTCAGTTTATTGTTTAAAATGGTCCGCAAATGTGCGTTTTATATATGTAACACGTGACCTCCCTACGTCACTACGCATTTACGTTAGGTCGCGCTGGACCGGACCTTGACGAGAAGTTGTGGTTTAAAAGTATATATTTTTTATTTTTTTGTCAGGGGTGGCAGTCGTTTCGCTGGATGGGACCCTTGTGCCTCGTTTGGAATTGTTTGTGGTCCTTTGAAACTCCGTTGAAAAAGGACTGTTAAGTGTTGAGTTAAGTATTAAATGTTGGGTTTTATTAAAGTCCATTAAAATTAGAAAAATTCTGCAATGTTTTCTTCAAGAAACATGGTTTCTTCGTGACTGAGCGGGGAGAGACATTGGCATTTTGGATGACATGGTGGTGAGTGAATTGTCTGGATTTTTCTTTTAAGAAAATGGAATATTCCTTTAAGTATCTGCCTCTAATGTTTAACCAGTAATGATAAAGACACTAACACAATTATAGTTGCAGAAGTTCTCAGTGCTGTCAAATTCTTCATAATGATTTTCTCTGTTCATTTAAGATCTGAAAGCGGTAAAGGAGGAAATTTCACAACTCAATGAAATTGAAGAGAAAACTCATCATTTGATACCCAAAGAAGAATCTCTGAGCTGCCCGATAACTGTGAGGAATTTGTCACCTAAAAGAAAAAAAAAGAAAAAATCCACAGCCAAGGAAGCTCTTTCTTGCCCTCAGTGTGGAAAGACCTTCACATATAAATATATACTTAATAATCACATGAGAATTCACACTGGAGAAAAATGTCACCAATGTGATCAGTGTGGAAAAAGTTTCTCAAATAAATGTCACCTTAATGAGCACAAGAGAATCCACACTGGAGAAAAACCCTACAGCTGTGATCAGTGTGAAAAAAAATTCACTCGCAAGTCTTGCCTTATTGTTCACATGAGACATCACACTGGAGAAAAACCTTACAGATGTGATTATTGTGGAAAATCTTTCATTCGCAAGTCTTGCCTTACTGTTCACATGAGACTTCACACTGGAAAAAAACCTTACAGCTGTGATCAGTGTGGAAAAACCTTCAATAAAAAAATCGCATTTAAGTGAGCACACAAAAATTCACACTGGAGAAAAACCTTACAGATGTGATCAGTGTGGAAAGAGCTTCATTCGTAAACTCGAACTCAACAGACACATGAGAATTCACAATAAAGAAAGGCATTAAAATGCCCCAACTATGGTGATTTACATAAATTAGGAGTTCAGATGCAAAAACCATTAAACGCAACTTCGGTCAAAAATGAGATAATAATATTAACCGATTGCTTTTGGGATGTGTTATACGTTCATCAAGTAGTTTTGCTTCAAATTCCCTTAATCCCAGCCTCAGGCCATTCAGAAATAGCAGTTTGTTGACAGAATTCATTAAGAGTCTGATAGAGATTTCACATCACGGCGGTTCTAGACCCTTTTTTAGGGGGGCTTCAGCTACCCTACAATTAATAAATCTATCAAACTATCAGATATACTGTTATGTTCAAAATAATAGCAGTGCCACATCAGTAACGTGATAAACCACTGTTATCCGTAATAGTTTTATTTCTGAATTAGAAATTATTTATTTACAGATGTAGTAGTGTAATAGAAAAACAATAGACCCATTTGTTATGTTATCCACACTACTTGTTCTGTGTTATAGACTCAATTATTGAAAGTGGCATGATCAAAATAATATTAGTGTGAAGTTTAATTGGAAAATGAGTTAATTTTGTGAAAAAAAAAAACACTCCTTTTTGTCCTTTATTAGGAAAGAGTGAAAGCAGATGTTTCACCCATTCGTATAAAATATATCTGCTGCCGAATTTCTAAAATTAATAGGAACTGTGGATCTTGGGCTAAAATATCTGTTTTTGAGTGCCAGAAGTTGGTTGAGTTGATTTGACACAGATGTGCAGCAGACATCAACAACAATGGTTATGCAACTAAATATTAATAATTCAATAGTTTAAAGCAGGGGTCTTCAACCTTTTTTGGGTTGGGGACCCCTTAGATTAGAGAGGCATGGAGCAGGGACCCCCTGATACTAAATGTGTAAAACTGATATTTAAGTAATCAGTAAGTTACGAGAGGCTGCCTTTTCGTATTAGGCACAACGCAAAGTGGACTAAAGTACAACTATTGACAAATCAGAATCAAGGACTGGAACTGTTTTATAAATAGAAACAAACCATATTGTCACACAGCCATACTATATTAAGACAGTACATTGGCACTATTATGCTGTTGTTGTACATGCATAATTTTTTTGTTAAAGTAGATTTCGTTTTTATATTAATATAATCATAATAAAAATATTAATAATAATATGAATATGAATATAATAAAAATAATATAATATTATTTAAAGGTATTTGCAGTGTAATAGATTTTCATTTTACTGTGAATTTACCTGAACCTGGGCTTTCAGTTTATAAAGATGACTGATCATGATGAATGGCACAAAGACTCTCTATTCTGGTGGGGATAGAGGTTGTGCTACTTTATAATTCAGAGGTTTGTTGCCTTTCTCGTGTATCGTCATTGTCATGAGTTTGAGTAACGCAGATTTATTTTCTGCATAGCTTCATATCAGACTCAGGAGAAAACATGGATTGAGTCCGCGCGCATCTCTTTGGGCAACTTTTTGAGAGGCGGATTTCAACTTGACTATGAATCTTGCACAAAGCACCATCACTGTGCGCGTTTCATACATTTTTAAATGCGAGCGATAGTTTTGTCAAAGTTTATAATGCAGACGCGGTCTGGCGTCATTTGCCTTTTGAGTTAGCGCTTTAAATCTGAACTGCGTGAAACAGCTGTCCAAGTTCAGAAATGTAACTTAGATGAGACAATGTCGCACTGATCCTAAAATAACGTTCTGAAAGAAAGACACACATGCCTATAAGATTTACCTGTTTTATGATGCCTTTTCTGTCGCTACTGCTGCTTCCTGAGTGTACATTTATAGTCTTCAGATATTTTATTTTGGTCCGCTTGTTAAACTGAACGCGCGCCTTCGCGGCCACGCACGTGCACAACTTAAAGGGGACATGTAACTTTTTTTGTACATATATTTTACGTTTTTAGCAAAATATAGCTTGTGGTCAAACATCATTTGGCGGACCCCCTGCAGTTCCGTCGCGGACCCCCTGGGGGCCGCGGACCCCCGGTTGAAGACCCATGGTTTAAAGTGCAGTTAAATCTTAAGAAATTTCAGTTTATAAGTGTCTACAGAGAAATATGTTGACTGCTATTTTTTTTTAACAGATAAATATTCATTTTATTTGCTTCCCTCTAAAAGAACAAGACAGACTTGTAAACTGTGTTAATGCTTTGATTTGTAATTGAATGTTTAATGTTTTCAATACATTTGAAATATGGAAATAAAATGTTTGCACTTAATTCACTTTTATTAGTACACTGCTATTATTTTGAACATAACTGTATGTGTGTGTAACTATGATAAATGACTGTTATCAAGCAGCTGTTGCGTCACACTCCCGTCCAGCAGATGGCGCAAACTCACCGCGTGTTACATAGAACAGATGAAGAAGAAGAGAAGCTCACATTTCGAGCAGTAGTAAGTGTTGTGTTGTTTTGCTTTTTATATGTGTGTTAATAATCTATGTGTTATCTTTGTGTCGAAGTTTTATTCTTGTTTACTTTAAATAATTTTTTTAACATACACTTTGTTTCCATGATGATTTTTGTAGTAAGGAAGATTTTGTTTCTTGATTTAAAAAAGCTGCAGTCATTTATTGAAATGATGTTTTTTTGTGAATATTATAATGGTGATGTGTTTGTGTTCAGATGTTCATCATGAGAGATCAGATGGATGTGATGTGCTGTAAATCAGTAGGAACTGATCTGTCCATGCTGGATATTGATGATTTGATGACAGAAATCTCTCAGCTGAAGAAAGAGGTGGCGTTACTGGAGTCAAAGCTCAGACAGAGAGATGAACTCAACACAAAGGTTTGTATAAATTAAAACACTCTTTGTCATCATGATTGATGTTTGTGTGTTCAGTGTTGATCCTATAGTGAAAGTAAATCATCACAACTGTTTGTTTTGATGTTATTTCCAGGATGTATCTGGTGTCTCTCTCTGTGGCTTTACTGATGAAACATCTACAGATCTTCTGGTTTCTGTCTGTAATGAAGATCAGAAGACATCAGTGAATCTGCTGGACTGTGGGATAGAAGTGAAACAAGAAGTCACAGAAGCAGATGAAGATTATTTGATTTATTCAGGTATGCACATGTTTATAAAATGTATTTTATATTTAAAAAGTCACTTAAACACAAAGTATGGCTAAAAATGTTATAACCTCCTCCACGCTATATATAAAGGCTATGCATTTATCAGACACAGGTATTATTTATTACTTGTCACTCTCGCTGTCATAATTTCTTGCCCTCTTAGCAAACAAGTATGGTTGTTTATTCACTTGGCTTTCATTGCTTTGTAGGATATCCTAATTTGGTACGCACAAAATGGGCATAGAAATATGCAAATGCAATTTTCCACGCACATATCGGGATTTTTAAAAAATAAACTTGGCGTAAATAAGTGTGCGCCATACGGATGTTCTCGACCGCGCGTATATATATGTATATGTATATATGTATATGTATATGTATATACACATACATACATAATACTTTCATTATTTTTTAACACATCTATAGTTATGCGCTGGCACAGAATTAGACTCTTTTGACTCCACACAGAAACAGCAATGCGTGCGGCATGACATAAGGAACATCCTGGATCTGTTTTTTCGCTCTTCTTTATTCTTTTTTTATGTATAATAGAAGTATTGGATCAGGACTATGTATCGGTATATACTCAAAATCAAATGAATCAGACTCGAGGGCAAAAAAACATGATCGGGACATCGCTAGCCAATATTGACAGGAAAACTGCAATTGCAGTTTAAAAAAATGATTGGTTTTAAGTTTTTACTTTCATATTGTTTATAATGATTTTCTCTTTTCAGACCTGATGGAGCCAAAAGAAAAAATCACAAATGCAAGAGAACAAACAGATCAAGGTGAATTGAATAATTTAACGATCTTCCTCTAATGTTTAAAGGGACACTCCACTTTTTTGGAAATATGGTAATTTTTCAGCTCCCCTAGAGTTAAACATTTTACCATTTTGGAATCCATTCAGCTGATCTCTGGGTCTGGCGCTAACACTTTTATCATAGCTTAGCACAATCCATTGAATCTGATTAGATCATTAGCATTGCGCTAAAAAATAACCAAAGAGTTTCAATATTTTTCCTATTTAAAACGTGACTCTTCTGTAGTTAGGTTTTCTAGGCAGATATGGTTAGGATTATACTCTCATTCTGGTGTAATAATCAAGGACTTGATGTGAAATGATGTTACGCACTACCTGAAAATAGTCCCTTTAATAACTTTCAATGGCAGGGGACTATTTTCAGGCAGTGCGTAATATCAAGTTTCAAATAGGATAAATATCGAAACTCTTTAGTTATTTTTTTAGTGCGGTGCTAATGTTCTAATCAGATTCAATAGATTGTGCTAAGCTATGCTAAAAGTGCTAGCGCCAGACCCGGAAATCGGCTGAATGGATTTCAAAACGGTAAGAATTTAATGTTTATCTCTAGGGGTGCTGGAAAATGAGCATATTTCCAAAAAATTGGAAAGTCCCTTTAACCAGTAATGACAAAGACACAAACACAATTATAGTTGCATTTTTTTATTGTTTCAAATTCTTCATAATGATTTTCTTTGTTCATTTTAGATCAGAAAGCGGTAAAGGAGGACATTTCACAACTCAATGAAATGGAGGAGAAACCTCATCATTTGATACCCAAGGAAGAATCTCTGAGCTGCTCGAGTACTGCGAGGAATTTGTCACCTAAAAGAAAAAACAAGCAAAAGGCAACAGCTAAGGATGCTCTTACTTGCCCCCAGTGTGGAACGACCTTCACATATAAATATATACTTATTAAAAACACGAGAATCCACATTGGAAAAAAACCCTACAGATGTGATCAGTGTGGAAAAAGTTTCATGCATAAATTTCAATTTAATGAGCACAAGAGAATCCACACTGGAGAAAAACCCTACAGCTGTGATCAGTGTGGAAAAACCTTTAATCGCAGGTTTTGCCTTATTGTTCACATGAGACTTCACACTGGAGAAAAGCCTTACAGATGTGATCAGTGTGGCAAAAACTTCATGCGCAGGTCTTGCCTTTTTATTCACATGAGACATCACACTGGAGAAAAACCTCACACCTGTGATCAGTGTGGAAAGACCTTCCATAGAAAATCGCATTTAAGTGAGCACACAAAAACTCACACTGGAGAAAAGCCTTACAGATGTGGGCAATGTGGAAAGAGTTATGGTCGTAAGAGCGATCTCAACGGGCACATAAGAATTCACACTGGAGAAAAGCCTTACAGCTGTGATCAGTGTGAAAAGAGTTTCGTTCGTAAGTCTGACCTTAATATGCACATAAAAACTCACACTGGAGAAAAGCCTTACAGATGTGATCAGTGTGGAAAGAGTTATGTTCGTAAGAGCGATCTCAACGGGCACATGAGTATTCACACTGGAAAATGGCCTTACAGCTGTGATCAATGTGGAAAAAACTTCATAAATAAAGGCCACCTTAATGAACACACGAGAATTCACACTGGAGAAAAACCTCACAGCTGTGACCAGTGTAAAAAGAGCTTCATTCGTAAGATTGATCTCAAAAGGCACATGACAATTCACACTAAAGAAAGGCCTTAATAATGTCCCTACTATGGTGATTTTTGTAATTTAAGAGTTCAGATGCAAAGAGCACTAAATGAAAAAAACTTTTGCTTCAAATTCGTTTAATCCCAGCCTCAGGCCATTCAGAAATACCAGTTTGTTAGCAGAATTCATTAAGAGTCTGATAGAGATTTCACATCAGGGCGGTTCTAGACCCTTTTTTCTTACAGATGTAGGGCCCTATTTTTAACGATCTGAAACGCAAGTGTGAAGCGCAAGTGACTTTGTGGGTGGATCTTGGGCGCTGGTGCTATTTTTCCCACGGGACTGGCTTTAGGGGACTTTCCCAGTAGACGTAAGGATCAAAGGCGTGCCATGAGGCCCTGAATATGATTCCTGGAATTCGGGCCCGAGACTGTGCCTATAAATTGATGCTGGTGCAGAGCTTAGGCAGATCTGGAGACCGCGCAGCATCCAGCATATCCGTTGTCTGACAGCCTGAAATCTTGTGTGCCCAAGACGTAGTACTTTTTAGACTTTGTATTTTTGTCTCATTACCTTTAGTTAACTTGGTATTTTTATTTATTTTCTTTTTAAATTCGGCAAAACTTGTAATCGCAACTAGCTAAATTGTATTAATAAATTTTATAAAAGACAAGAAGAAGTGTGCTTGCGTGAATTTAGCTCAAATAATCAACCACGGGGAAGTCTTCTGACAATTATGTGAGTATAATCTAATCTGTCGAATTCTACCTGAAGGTAATGTGGGATTGGTATACTTAGGGAAGTAATTGTTAGATTTGACTGTCCTTGCCTACCCTAAATAGAAAGAATAGGCAAAAGGTACAAATTTGATTACCGTAAAACAGCAGCCACACAATAAATAAAAACTATCACCACAATGCCCACCACAATGATTTCCCTTATCTCATGTGTTAATATTTTTTATTGTAACAATTTATGATTAGCAAAAAATAACTGTTGCATCTGTGTAGATTAGATAAGCAAAGTGTGTGCGCGTTGTGCACGCTATACATTATGGTCAAGCATGCGCCCTTAAAATAGCATAATGAACAACGCGCAATGCGCCACTGACTTTAGACTAGTTTTTTTTTTGGTCAGTGGCGCAATTGTTTTTTGAAACTGCAAAATAGCATCAGGGATGGTTTGCGCCGGAACACGCTCCTTTTTTCGCTGAACCGCAAGTTCATTCCCTAGTTTGCCGACGTGCGTCTGTGGAGGGAAAAACCCGCTGTGCGCCGGTGCAAAATACGAATGATGAATGCGCCACTGACAAAGTCAATTGCGCTGGGTGCAAGATAGGGCCTGTAGTAGTGTAATAGAAAAACAATAGACCCATTTGTTATGATATCCACACTACTTGTTATGAGTTATAGACTCATTTATTGAAAGTGGCATGATCAAAATAATATTACTGTAAAGTTTAATTGGAAAATTAAACACCTTTTTGTTCTTTATCAGGAAAGAGTGAAAGCAAATGTTTCACCAATTGCTATAAAATATATCATCTGCTGAATTACTAAGTAAAATCGACCGTAGAGGAACAACTGAATTTTATTAAAAAGGTGATTTGAGAGGGGGAAATGTATAAAGAAATGTAGCGAAGTTAGGATGCTCAGTTAAAATGATCTCAAATACTTTAAAAGGGCTACAAAAATCCGAAGAACATGGAAGAAAACAAGCAATACAGTTAATACAGATTGAAGAATAGTCAGGATGGCAAAGCTTCAGCCTTTCATCCCCGAAAGATCAAAAATGATCTGTAAGTACAGTGACAATTACAAGACATCTGATTAAAGCTAAGCTGTTTTCAAGAAGCCCCCATAAAGCACCATTGTTGAAAAAGGCATGAGCAAAATCACATCAACTGGCCCAAAGAAAAATGGCATAACATTTTGTGGCCTGATGAGAGTAAAATTGTTCTTTTGGGTCAAGTGGTTTTCGGAAGAACCTCATGCGACTCTCGGATACTGAATTCAAGCCACAGTCCACTATAAAGACAGTTCAACATCGTGGTGCAAAAATCATGGTATACGGGTGTGTTTCATACTAATGTGTTGGGCTTATTTATTGTATACAAGGAAAAATGGATCAGTTTGAATACATCAGAATACTTGATAAGATTATGTGGCCGAAGAGGAAATGCCCCTAAAATGGGTGTTTCAACAAGACAACAACCCCAAATACACAAGCAAGAGGGCAAAATCTTTGTTCCAGACAAAAGGATTAAGGTTATTATGGAGTGTCCAGCTCAATCCCCTGATCTCTACCCCATTGAAAACTTGTAGGGTGACAATAAAAATGCAGTTTCTGAGGTAAAACATAACAATTAGCAGGAACTGTGGATCTTGGGGTAAAATAGCTGTTTCTGGGTGCCAGAAGTTGGTTGAGTTGATTTGTAAACTGTGTTAATGCTTTGATTTGTAATTGAATGTTTAATGTTTTCAATACATTTGAAATATGGAAATAAACTCTGTTTTTACATTTTTTTGCACTTTATTCACTTTTATTAGTGCACTGCTATTATTTTGAACACAACTGTATGTGTGTAACTATGGTTAATAACTGTTGTCAAGCAGCTGTTGCGTCACGCTCCCGTCCAGCAGATGGCGCAAACTCACCGCGTGTTACATAAAACAACAGAAGAAGAAGAAGTGAAGATACGAGAAGCAGTAAGTGTTGTCTTGTTTTTGCTTTATATTTGTGTGTGAATAATGTGTGTTTTATCTTTGTGGTGAACATCCTTGCTTACTGTAAATAGTTTTTTGCCATACACTTTGTTTTCGGGGTTATTTCTGTAGTCAGGAAGTTTTTTTTATTTAACAAAGCTGCAGTCGTTTTTAATCCTATTGAAATTATGTTTTTGTGTGAATATTATAATGTTGATGTGTTTGTGTTCAGATGTTCATCATGAGAGATCAGATGGATGTGATGTGCTGTAAATCAGTAGGAACTGATCTGTCCATGCTGGATATTGATGATTTGATGACAGAAATCTCTCAGCTGAAGAAAGAGGTGGCGTTACTGGAGTCAAAGCTCAGACAGAGAGATGAACTGAACACAAAGGTTTGTATAAATTAAAACACTTAAACACTCTTTGTCATCATGATTGAGGTTTGTGTGTTCAGTGTTGATCCTATAGTGAAAGTACACCATCACAGTCTGTTTGTTATAATGTTATTTCCAGGATGTATCTGGTGTCTCTCTCTGTGGCTTTACTGATCAAACATCTACAGAGCTTCTGGTTTCTGTCTGTAATGAAGATCAGAAGACATCAGTGAATCTGCTGGACTGTGGGATAGAAGTGAAACAAGAAGACACAGAAGCAGATGAAGGTGATTTGATTTATTCAGGTATGCACAGTTTTTTCCCGGAGACAAAATTGGTCTTTGGTGGTGGTTGATGAACATTTTTATACACTCACACACATTAAATGTACCTCACCCATGTAAACATAATGTTTATAAAATGTATTTTATATTTAAAAATGTCACTTAAACACAAGGAATGTTTAAAAAATGTATAACCTCCTCCACGCTATATATAAAGGCTATGCATTTATCAGACACAGATATTATTTATCATTTGTCACTCTCGCTGTCATCATTTCTTGGCATCATCTTGGCAAACAAGTGTGGTTGTTTATTTACTTGGCTTTCATTGCTTTGTAGGATATCCTAATTTGGTACGCACAAAGTGGGCATAGAAATATGCAAATGCAATTTCCACGGACATATCGGGATTTGTAAAAAATAAACTTGCCGTGAATAAGTGTGCGCTATACGAATGCTCTCGACCGTGCGTACGCACTCTTTTTGAGCGGAGTGAAAGAACACAAACTCTGTTCTGTACATATATACATAATATTCTCATTATTTTTAACACATTTATAGTTATGCGCTGGAACAGAGTTAGACCCTTTTGACTCCACACAGAAACAGCAACGCGTGCGGCATGACAAGGAACATCCTGGATCTGTTTTTTCGCTCTTCTTTATTCTTTTTTTATGTGTAATAGAAGTATTGGATCAGGACTCAGTATCGGTAGTTCAAATGAAAATGAATCGTACTCGAGGGCAAAAGAACCCTGATCGGGACATCGCTAGTTAATATTGACATAAAAGACAGGAAAACTACAATTACAGTTTCAAAAATGATTGGTTTTATGTTTTTACTGTCATATTGTTTATAATGATTTTCTCTTTTCAGACCTAATGGAGCCAAAAGAAGAAATCACAAATGCAAGAGAACAAACAGATCAAGGTGATTTGATTCATTTAAGGATCTGCCTCTAATGTTTAAAGGGACCGTCCACTTTTTTGGAAATAAGCTAATTTTTCAGCTCCCCTAGAGTTAAACATTTTACCAATTTGGAATCCATTCAGCTCATCTCTGGGTCTGGCGCTAACACTTTTAGCATAGCTTAGCACAATCCATTGAATCTAATTAGATCATTAGCATTGCGCTAAAAAATAATCAAAGAGTTTCAATATTTGACTCTTCTGTAGTTACATCGTGTACTAAGACTGACAGAAAATTAAAAGTTGTGGTTTTCTAGGCAGATATGGTTAGGACTATACACTCTCATTCTGGTGTAATAATCAAGGACTTTGCTGCCGTAACATGGCTGCAAGAGGCGTAATGATATTACACACTGCCTAAAAATAGTCCCTTTAATAACTTTCAATGGCAGGGGACTATTTTCGGGCAGTGCGTAATATCAAGTTTCAAATGGGAAAAATATCGAGACTCTTTGGTTGTTTTTTGGCGCGGTGCTGATGTTCTAGTCAGATTCAATAAATGGTGCTAAGCTATGCTTATAGTGCTAGCGCCAGACCCAGAAATCAGCTGAATGGATTTCAAACCGGTAAGAATCAAATGTTTATCCCCAGGGGAGCTAAAAAATTAGCATATTTTCAAAAAAAGTGGAATGTTCCTTTAACCAGTAATGATAAAGACACAAACACAATTATAGTTGCATTTTTTACTGTTTCAAATTCTTCATAATGATTTTCTCTGTTCATTTTAGATCAGAAAGCGGTAAAGGAGGAAATTTCACAACTCAATGAAATGGAGGAGAAACCTCATCATTTGATACCCAAAGAAGAATCTCTGAGCTGCCCGATTACTGTGAGGAATTTGTCACCTAAAAGAAAAAACAAGCAAAAGGCAACAGCCAAGGATACTCTTACTTGTCCTCAGTGTGGAAAGACCTTCACATATAAATATATGCTTAATAATCACATGAGACTTCACACTGGAGAAAAACCCTACAGATGTGATCAGTGTGGAAAAAGTTTCACAAATAAATTTCAGTTTAATGAGCACAAGAGAATCCACACTGGAGAAAAACCCTACAGATGTGATCAGTGTGAAAAAACCTTCAATCGCAAGTTTTCCCTTATTATTCACATGAGACTTCACATTGGAGAAAGGCCTTACAGATGTGATCAGTGTGGAAAGACCTTCAAAAGAAAATCATATTTAAGCGAGCACACAAAAATTCACACTGGAGAAAAGCCTTACAGCTGTGATCAGTGTGGAAAGACCTTCAATAGAAAATTGCATTTAAGTGAGCACACAAGAATTCACACTGGAGAAAAGCCTTACAGATGTGATCAATGTGGAAAGAGTTATGTTCGTAGGTTCGATCTCAACGGGCACATAAGAATTCACACTGGAGAAAAACCTTATAGCTGTGATCAGTGTGAAAAGAGTTTCGTTCGTAAGACTGACCTTAATCAGCACATAAAAATTCACACTGGAGAAAAGCCTTACAGATGTGATCAGTGTGGAAAGAGTTATGTTCGTAAGAGCGATCTCAACGGGCACATGAGTATTCACACTGGAAAATGGCCTTACAGCTGTGATCAATGTGGAAAGAACTTAAGGAATAAAGCCCACCTTAAAGAACACATGAGCATTCACACTGGAGTAAAACCTCACAGCTGTGATCAGTGTGGAAAGAGCTTCAGTCGTAAGATTGATCTCAAAAGGCACATGACAATTCACACTAAAGAAAGGCCTTAATAATGTCCCTACTATGGTGATTTTTGTAATTTAAGAGTTCAGATGCAAAGAGCACTAAATGAGAAAACTTTTGCTTCAAATTCGTTTAATCCCAGCCTCAGGCTGTTCAGAAATACCAGTTTGTTGACAGAATTCATTAAGAGTCTCATAGAAATTTCACATCAGGGCGGTTCTAGACCCTTTTTAGGGGGGCTTCAGCCACCTTGTCTGTCATCTTAGCCACTCTACAATTATTAAATCTATCAAACTATCAGATATACAGTTATGTTCAAAATAATAGCAGTGCCACATCGGTAACGTGATAAACCGCTGTTATTCGTAGTAGTAATATTTCTGAATTAGAAATGATTTATTTACAGATGTAGTAGTGTAGTAGAAAAACAATAGACCCATTTGTAATCAGGCTTGTGCACAATTCAGAATTTCAGAATTGGCCTCCATTCAATTCATGAATTGGAATTTGAATTGAATTGACTCCGCCCTACAGGAAGTTGAATTTGAATTGGAATTGGAATGACAGGAAGTGGAATTAAATTCATGGCAATTCAAAGAAATTCCACAGTCACACAACAGAAAGAATCTCACATACATTCAGTGTTAGGAAATTGTTTGGCAACCATTTTAAATACTTAGTTAAAGTAAAGCATTCTGGGAAATGAAGTCATGTTCCATCGTGTTCCACAAAATTACAATTACAAAAAAATGTAACTTAATTATTTGTTATGTGACTGGAGTTTTTAACATTAATTGCTGAGGGAAAACATTTCTTGTTAATGTAATCTGTACAAGTAGTTCAAATTAATATAATAGAATATGTAATACAATTCTGACATATACTGAAAGCTTTATTTTTAACACTTTACTTACTTTATAATATGTATATGAATTTATTTGAATTTCTATTGAATTGTAATTCTGCTTCCTTTAATTCAAATTCGAATTGTAATTCTAGATCCTGTTTTTGACATCAATTCAAATTCAATTCAAATTCAAGAATTGAATTGGAATTTAGGAGACATTCTCAATTCAATTCTGAATTGTGCACAAGCCTGTTTGTAATGATATCTATATCAGGTATCAGGTAGGCTATATCAGGTTAGACGGTGCTAACTTGGACCTCTGGTCATAGTTTGAGATCTGTATTAAGTTGTATATAGGTAGTTGGCTGGGGTTACGTAAGTATTTTTAATAAGGGCACGCCAGCATGGGGCAGTTGCTTCAACCATTTCCTCTGGTTACACAGATAGACTATTTATTTAACCCTAGGTTGTGTGTAATCTTGATTACTATAGGCAGGCTATAAGGAGATACGCCTGGACCTCTGGTTATTACCTCTACTTTGATGAAGTTGTTGTATAGTATATGATTCGCTATACCAAATTAGAAGGTGCTAGTTTGGACCTCTGATCATCTTATGGGTTTGTATCAAGTTGTATATAGATGGTTACAGTGGCCGATGTTGTCAGACCTCTGGTGTGGTCGAGTTTTATGTTTTAGAATCCGCACAACGGCCGGTGTGGGCTGATACGACATTGGTAAGCGAATGAAGAGTTCAATGTAAACATGAGTAAATAGAATGATCAAATGTTTATCCAAATTCTACAATTACATCAATTCGATTCATAATTACGAACAATGTGGTTTTTCTTTATCTTTTAGAGTCAGATGAAGCTACCTAAGTTGCGTAATGTTAAAACGTTGCTGGTAAGCGCCGGAAAGTCCAAGCGCGTGATGATCCTTCTGCCATGATGTTTGGTTTCCACCATTGGTCCAAACGGATGAATATATATTTTATTTTTCCCCTTACAGTATAAATACATCAGAATACTTGATAAGATTATGTTGCCCTTGGCTGAAGAGGAAATGCCCCTAAAATGGGTGTTTCAACAAGACAAAAACCCCAAATACACAAGCAAGAGGGCAAAATCTTGGTTCCAGACAAAAAGGATTGAGGTTATTATGGAGTGTCCAGCTCAATCCCCTGATCTCTACCCCATTGAAAACTTGTGGGGTGACACTAAAAATGCAGTTTTTGACGTAAAACCTAAAAATGAACAGGAACTTTGGATCTTGGGCTAAATAGCTGTTTCTGGGTGCCAGAAGTTGGTTGAGTTTTTTTGACACAGATGTGCAGCAAATATCAATGAGAATGGTTATGCAACATTAATAATTTAATAGGTTAAAGTGAAATTAAATCTTAAGAAATTTCTTCAGTTTTAAGTGTCTACAGATAAAAATGTTGACACTGATATTTTTTGAGCAGCTTAATATTCATTATCTTTGCTTCCCTTTAAAAGAACAAGACAGACTTGTAAACTGTGTTAATACTTTAATATGTAATTAAATGTGTAATGTTTTCAATACATTTGAAATAAACTCTTTTAATATAAACTCTTCAAATAAACGTTTTAAATTTTTTTTGCACTTTTCACTTTTATTAGTACACTGCTATTATTATGAACACAACTGTATGTGTGTAACTATGGTAAATAACTGTTGTTAAGCAGCTGTGGCGTCATCCTCCCGTCCAGCAGATGGCGCAAACTCACCGCGTGTTACATAAAACAACAGAAGAAGAAGAAGAGACGCGCACAGTTAGAGAAGTTGTAAGTGTTGTGTTGTTTTTGCTTTTTATTTATGTGTGAATAATATGTGTGTTATCTTTGTGGTGAACGAAGTTTTATTCGTGCTTACTGTAAATAGTTTTTTTACCATATCCTTTGTTTCCAGAGTTACTTTTTTAGTCAGGAATGTTTTGTTTCTTGATATAACAAAGCTGCAGTCGTTTATTTAATTTTTTTGTGAATATTATATTGGTGATGTGTTTGTGTTCAGATGTTCATCATGAGAGATCAGATGGATGTGATGTGCTGTAAATCAGTAGGAACTGATCTGTCCATGCTGGATATTGATGATTTGATGACAGAAATCTCTCAGCTGAAGAAAGAGGTGGAGTTACTGGAGTCAAAGCTCAGACAGAGAGATGAACTCAACACAAAGGTTTGTATAAATTAAAACACTTAAACACTCTTTATCATCATGATTGAGGTTTGTGTGTTCAGTGTTGATCCTATAGTGAACGTACATCATCACAACTGTTTGTTTTAATGTTATTTCCAGGATGTATCTGGTGTCTCTCTCTGTGGCTTTACTGATCAAACATCTACAGATCTTCTGGTTTCTGTCTGTAATGAAGACCAGAAGACATCAGTAAATCTGCTGGACTGTGAGATAGAAGTAAAACAAGAAGACACAGAAGCAGATGAAGGTGATTTGATTTATTCAGGTATGTATAGTTTTTCCTGAGACAAAATTGGTCTTTGGTGGTGGTTGATGAACATTTTTATACACTCACACATTAAAAAGTACCCATGGTAACATAATTTTTATTAAATGTATTTAATATTTTTTAAACATGTCACTTAAACACAAAGTATGGTTAAACATGTTATAACCTCCTACACGCTATATATACATTTATCAGACACAGATATTATTTACTACTTGTCACTCACGCTGTCATCATTTCTTGCCCTCTTAGCAAACAAGTATGGTTGTTTATTCACTTTTATTGCTTTGTAGGATATCCTTCTTTGGTAGACCTGATTATTAGACTAAGCTTGGTATATAATCATACCAATAACAATTTTACAATATAAAACTAAATTAAATTAGAAGCTAACTTGTGCTTGTTTTGGTTTCACCTCACTCCAGTCTAAACTAAAAAAAAACTTTACTACAAAATGTCATAAATGATAAATTTAGGGGTGTAACGATACACCAATGCCACGGTTCGGTCCGATTCGGTTTGCTGTGGGTGTAGGGTTTCTGTCATTTTAACAGCAATGCTAAGGAACAATAGATTAACTTAACTTAATAATAACAACAAAAATAACTTGACACTTTCTTTATTGACTTTGGCAAACAAACTTAAAATCAAACTTTTACTGTAATAATGCAGGACTGTAAATAGCTGTTTATAAGGTGATGAATATCATTACTTAATTAAAATGCTGAAAATGTTACTGTCTAAGTCAACTAATGGATGAAATAAATGTACTATGAATCTGTAAATTTGAGTATAATGTGGGTTTATTATCAGTAATGAACTAATCAAGGTTATCATCACACACACACCAAAGGTCGCGTTAGACTAAAAATTCCGACAACACTTATTATCAGTCATTTCATGCTTTAATGATTAAAATTGTTTCTATTTACATGTTCATTTTTAATCATGAACTTACAAAACAAGCATACAAGTTCAAATGTGTTTATTTATTTGTGAAGAAGAGAACCGATGAACAGAGACCATGCATCACTTTACATGTTTAACACCATGAAACTGATGAATTAATTATTTTTTTCTCTCAGTGACAGCGGAGGCGATTAAACACGAAAACTTTGTTCATCATTTGTTGATCTGCAATCTCAGGCGGAGCAGCCATTCTGCGACCTGCGTTCACTCCCAAGTCAAGTGACATGACATGCACTTGGAAAACAGTAACTTTGGAATATAATATTTAGAACAGCATTTAAAAAGCTCTTATTAGTTGTTACTAATACAATTTAATCAAATGTATGCAATTTTTTTTATAAATAAATTAGTTAGTCAGAGATAAGTGACATTAACCTCAATAATAGGCAGCAGGAGGCATGAGAGTACCACGGCACACCACGAGAGTTTCGCGTTGGCCAGTATTGACATAAAAGACAGGAAAACTACAATTGCAGTTAAAAATGATTGGTGTTATGTTTTTACTGTCATATTGTTTATAATGATTTTCTCTTTTCATTTCAGACCTGATGGAGCCAAGAGAACAATCAGATCAAGGTGATTTGATTCATTTAAGTATCTGCCTCTAATGTTTAACCATTAATGACAAAGACACAAACGCAATATAGTTTTAGAAGTTCTCAGTGCATCTTCATAATGATTTTCTCTGTTTATTTTAGATCAGAAAGCGGTAAAGGAGGAAATTTCACAACTCAATGAAATGGAGGAGAAACCTCATCATTTGATACCCAAGGAAGAATCTCTGAGCTGCTCGATAACTGTGAGGAATTTGTCCCCTAAAAGAAAAAAAAGAAAAAAATCAACAGCCAAGGATGCTCTTATGTGCCCCCAGTGTGGAAAGACCTTTACATATAAACATATGCTTAATAATCACATGAGAATTCACACTGGAGAAAGACCTTACAGCTGTGATCAGTGTGAAAAACGTTTCGCGAATAAATGTCACATTAATGAGCACAAGAGAATCCACACTGGAGAAAAACCTTACAGATGTGATCAGTGTGGAAAAAAATTCACTCGCAAGTCTTGCCTTATTAATCACATGAGACTTCACACTGGAGAAAAACCTTACAGATGTGATCAGTGTGGAAAGAACTTCATTCGTAAGATTGATCTCAACAGGCATATGAGAATTCACACTAAAGAAAGGCCTTAAAATGTCCCTACTACGTTGATTTTCGTATTTGAAAAGTTCAGATGCAAAAACCACTAAATGCTCACTAAAAGTGAGATAATAATATTAAATAGTATTTGATTCGTTCGACTTTGCTCCTCAAACGTGACACCCAAATACAGCATTATAAGTCTTGAATGAGAAGTAAGAGTCGAACGAATGTCCGGTAGTGAACTAATTGTTTACAGTTTTTATGTTGCAATTCGGTCAGAAACGTCAAGATTGTGAGACGAACAAATCGTTTTGGATTAAAAGGCTTGGATATTACATTTCCTTGGACTCTTGGGGATTTATGATCAATTTGTTTTGGACAATTTCACCAAAGTGGATAAAGGGAAGATTTTGAAGATAAGTAAACACACTGAAGGAAGAAAACAAGCAACTACGTTAAGATTCAGCCTTTCATCCTCTCTAGAAAGATCAAAAATGATCTGTAAGTACAGTGACAGTCAGAAGACATCTGATTGAAGCTGAGCTGTTTGCAAAAAGCCCCCATAAAGAACCATTGTTGAAAAAAAGGCATGAGCAGAATCACATCAACACATAAATGGCTCAAAGAAAAATGGCGTAAAATTTTGTGGCCTGATGAGAATAAAATTGTTCTTTTCAGGTCAAGTGGTTATCGGCAGAACCTCAGGCGACTCGGATACTGAATTCAAGCCACGGTACACTATAGACCGTTTTATCGGGCGCCCGTGCGGTGACGCGATAAGCGTCTGGTCCGAATTTTACTTCCGGTTTCTGTTCGTTTAATGGTCTGACTAGTTGCTGAAACTTGTGAACTCTTAAACAAATACCTTGTCGAAAATAACAAATGTTTTGGGTTCCTATTTAATTTATTTTCCTTGTTATATAAATAAACTACTTTAAAAGGACTTTGTTGTTATTTATTCTTCGCAGAGTTTACCGGAAGTTACGTGATGACCACGAAAGCTGCGTGTTTTTGTTGTTACTGCTGAAATCGTCTATAAAGACAGTTAAACATGGTGGTGCAAAAATCATGGTTTTGGGATGTTTTTCATACTACTGTGTATATGGTATAGAGAAAAGGGATCCGTTTGAATACATCAGAATACTTGATAAGATTATGTTGCCCTTGACCGAAGAGGAAATGCCCCTAAAATGGGTGTTTCAACAAGACAACAACCACAAATACACAAGCAAGAGGGCAAAATCTTGGTTCCAAACAAAAGGATTAAGGTTATTATGGAGTTTCCAGCTCAATCCCCTGATCTCTACCCCATTGAAAACTTGTGGGGTGACGATAAAAATGCAGTTTCTGATGTTAAACATAAAAATGAACAGGAACTGTGGATCTTGGGCTAAAATAACTGTTTCTGAGTGCCAGAAGTTGGTTGAGTTGATTTGACACAGATGTGCAGCAGTTATCAACAACAATGGTTATGCAACTAAATATTAATAATTCAATAGTTTAAAGTGAAGTTAAATCTTAAGAAACTTCTTCAGTTTGTAAGTGTCAAGAAAAATGTTGACTGCTGTTTTTTTACAGATTAATATTAGTTTTATTTACTTCCCTTTAAAAGAACAAGACAGACTTGTAAACTGTGTTAATGCTTTGATTTGTAATTAAATGTGTAATGTTTTCAATACATTTGAAATATGGAAATAAACTCTGTTTTTACATTTTTTGCACTTTATTCACTTTTATTAGTACACTGCTATTATTTTAAACACAACTGTATGTGTGTAACTATAGTGAATGACTGTTATCAAGCAGCTGTTGCGTCACGCTCCCGTCCAGCAGATGGCGCAAATTCACCGCGTGTTACATAAAACAACAGAAGAAGAAGAAGTGAAGATACGAGCAGCAGTAAGTGTTGTCTTGTTTTTGCATTATATTTGTGTGTGAGTAATGTGTGTGTTATCTTTGTAGTGAACATTCTTGCTTACTGTAAATAGTTTTTTTACCATACACTTTGTTTTCGTAGTTATTTCTGTAGTCAGGAAGTTTTTTTTTTAACAAAGCTCCAGTCGTTTATTGAAATGATGTTTTTGTGTGAATATTATAATGTTGATGTTTTTGTGTTCAGATGTTCATCATGAGAGATGAGATGGATGTGATGTGCTGTAAATCAGTAGGAACTGATCCGTCCATGCTGGAAAATGATGATTTGATGACAGAAATCTCTCAGCTGAAGAAAGAGGTAGTGTTACCGGAGTCAAAGCTCAGACAGAGAGATGAACTGAACACAAAGGTTTGTATAAATTAAAACGCTCTTTGTCATCATTATTAAGGTTTGTGTATTCAGTGTTGATTCTATAGTGAAAGTACATCATCGTAGTCTGTTTGTTTTAATGTTATTTCCAGGTTGTATCTGGTGTCTCTCTCTGTGGCTTTACTGATCAAACATCTACAGATCTTCTGGTTTCTGTCTGTAATGAAGATCAGAAGACATCAGTGAATCTGCTGGATTGTGGGATAGAAGTGAAACAAGAAGTCACAGAAGCAGATGAAGGTGATTTGATTTATTCAGGTATGCACAGTTTTTTCCCGGAGCGGAGACAAAATTGGTCTTTGGTGGTTGATGAACATTTTTATCCACTCACACACATTAAAAATACCTCACCCATGTAAACATAATGTTTATTAAATGTATTTTATATTTAAAAATGTCACTTAAACACAAAGTATGGCTAAAAATGTTATAACCTCCTCCACGCTATACAGTTGTGTTCAAAATTATTCAACCCCAACTGAAATTGATTGTTTTGGCCGGTTTGACATTGATTTTGATCATTCAGTCATCCTGCTTACAATTACATCAAAGAGGCATGTGTAGGTCAGACAAATATAACATAACATTTATAATGAAATAACCACAAATGTCTTTTCTGTGCTCACATCATTATCAGTTTTATTCAACCCCCAAGTGACATTCAATCTTAGTACTTAGTACAACATCCTTTTACAGTTAAAACAGCTTTTAAACGTGAAGCATAGCTTGACACAAGTGTCTTGCAGCGATCTACGGGTATCTTCGCCCATTCATCATGGGCAAAAGCCTCCAGTTCAGTCACATTCTTAGGCTTGCGCACTGCAACTGCTTTCTTTAAGTCCCACCAGAGGTTCTCAATCGGATTTAAGTCTGGTGACTGCGATGGCCACTTCAAAATGTTCCAGCCTTTTTTCTGCAACCATGCTCTAGTGGATTTGGAGGTATGCTTGGGATCATTGTCCTGTTGAAAGGTCCAACGTCTCCCAAGCCTCAGGTTTGTGACGGACTGCAACACATTGTCATCCAATATCTCCTGGTACTGAAGAGAATTCATGGTACCTTGCACACGCTGAAGTTTCCCTGTACCTGCAGAAGCAAAACAGCCCCAAAGCATGATTGACCCCCCACCATGCTTCACAGTAGGCAAGGTGTTCTTTTCTTCATAGGCATTGTTTTTCCTCCTCCAAACATAGCGTTGATCCATGGGCCCAAACAGTTCTAATTTTCCACAGAACACCATCCCAAAACTTCTGTGGTTTGTCCACATGACTTTTGGCATACTGCAGTCGACTCTTCTTATTCTTTGGAGACAGCAAGGGGGTGCGCCTGGGAGTTCTGGCATGGAGGCCTTCAGTACGCAGGGTGCGCCGTATTGTCTGAGCAGAAACTTCAGTACCCACATCTGACAAATCTTTTCTCAGTTCCTCAGCAGTCACACGGGGACTTTTTTCCACTCTACGCTTCAGATAGCGCACAGCAGTCGCAGTTAGCATCTTTTTTCTGCCACGACCAGGAAGCGTTTCAACAGTGCCCTTTGACTTGAATTTGTGAATGATGCTTCCTATGGTGTCTCTTGGGCCCTGTCCCAAATGGCGCACTTCATGTGGACTTTCGGTCTCGTGGCCTTAAATTGCGCATTCTCGCTTAGTCTACGAGTCCGTAGGATGTCCTGTCATTTCTATGCTTTGATGTGTGCTCGTCAGGGCCTCCTTTGCCCCCTTGATGCGGTCTTCAGCGAAGCCCTCACTGCAGCAGGCTTCACGCACTTTACCAACCCAGAAGTCCTTGTGAAAGGGCAATCAGACCAATCAGACAATGGAAGGGAGGAGTTCACACTGACGGGGAACTTCTCTACCTATTTCCGGTGTGATGCTCGAGTCTGTCCCAAAATACGACTCCGGTGCACCCACGTGGACTCGCATCAAGGGTCCCTAAAGTCTGGACTACGTGGTGTCATCAAAGTGTGGACTCTGAGGAGGACCACAAGTCCGGAGTGTGCCATTTCGGACAGGGCATTGGTATGTTTAACATCTTTGCAATCTTCTTATAGCCATTGGCCTTCCTGTGAAGATTAATCACTTCTTCTCTTGTTTTCCTGGACCATTCTTTTGACTTCACTATGTTTGTAACCACACCAGTAAATGTTTAGAAGGAGTTGAGTATCACAGTCATTTTAAAGCTGCCTAATTGGTGCTTATTAGGCTTTATTGCTGTTCCCTGACATCCATAGGTGTTTTCAATACCTGATTGAAAACACTTCATTGAACCTCTGTTCTTCAGAGTGGTAGTTCTTTAAGGGGTTGAATAATTGTGTCAATGAAGAATTCACAAAAGAATCATTTACTACTATATTACAAAAGCAATTGATGTCATTTTAGTTGCATATGGTTCTTTAAGAAGTCATTGTAGGATTTCATTCTGAATACAATTACAAATGTACACTAAATTCCCTAAAACCCTTAACAGCATTGGGGGGTTGAATAATTTTGAACACAACTGTATATAAAGGCTATGCATTTATCAGACATATTTTCAAAAAAAGTTGAATGTTCCTTTAACCAGTAATGATAAAGACACAAACACAATTATAGTTGCATTTTTTACTGTTTCAAATTCTTCATAATGATTTTCTCTGTTCATTTTAGATCAGAAAGCAGTAAAGGAGGAAATTTCACAACTCAATGAAATGGAGGAGAAACCTCATCATTTGATACCCAAAGAAGAATCTCTGAGCTGCTCGATTACTGTGAGGAATTTGTCACCTAAAAGAAAAAACAAGCAAAAGGCAACAGCTAAGGATGCTCTTACTTGCGCTCAGTGTGGAAAGACCTTCACATATAAATATATGCTTAATAATCACATGAGAATTCACACTGGAGAAAAACCTTACAGCTGTGATCAGTGTGAAAAAAGTTTTACAAATAAATTTCAGTTAAATGAGCACCGGAGAGTTCACACTGGAGAAAAACCCTACAGCTGTGATCAGTGTGAAAAAACCTTCAAACGCAAGTTTTGCCTTATTATTCACATGAGACTTCACACTGGAGAAAGGCCTTACAGATGTGATCAGTGTGGAAAGACCTTCCATAGAAAATCGTATTTAAGTGAGCACACAAAAAATCACACTGGAGAAAAGCCTTACAGATGTGGTCAATGTGGAAAGAGTTTCATTCGTAGGTTTAATCTTAACGGGCACATAAGAATTCACAATGGAGAAAAACCTTACAGCTGTGATCAGTGTGGAAAGACCTTCAATAGAAAATTGCATTTAAGTGAGCACACAAAAACTCACACTGGAGAAAAGCCTTACAGATGTGATCAATGTGGAAAGAGTTTTGTTCGTAGGTTCGATCTCAACGGGCACATAAGAATTCACAATGGAGAAAAGCCTTACAGATGTGATCAATGTGGAAAGAGTTTTATTCGTAGGTTTAATCTTAACGGGCACATAAGAATTCACACTAGAGAAAAACCTTACACCTGTGATCAGTGTGGAAAGACTTTCAATAGAAAATTGCATTTAAGTGAGCATACAAAAATTCACACTGGAGAAAAGCCTTACAGATGTGATCAATGTGGAAAGAGTTATGTTCGTAGGTTCGATCTCAACGGGCACATAAGAATTCACACTGGAGAAAAACCTTACAGCTGTGATCAGTGTGAAAAGAGTTTCGTTCGTAAGACTGACCTTAATCAGCACATAAAAATTCACACTGGAGAAAAACCTTACAAATGTGATCAGTGTGGAAAGAGTTATGTTCGTAAGATTGATCTCAAAAGGCACATGAGAATCCACACTAAAGAAAGGCCTTAAAATGTCCCTACTATGGTGATTTTTGTAATTTAAGAGTTCAGATGCAAAGAGCACTAAATGAAAAAACTTTTGCTTCAAATTCGTTTAATCCCAGCCTCAGACCATTCAGAAATACCAGTTTGTTAGCAGAATTCATTAAGAGTCTGATAGAGATTTCACATCAGGGCGGTTCTAGACCCTTTTTTAGGGGGGCTTCAGCCACCCTGTCTGTCATCTTAGCCACCCTACAATTATTAAATCTATCAAACTTTCAGATATACAGTTATGTTTAAAATAATAGCAGTGCCACATCGGTAATGTGATAAACTGCTGTTATCCGTAGTAGTAATATTTCTGAATTAGAAATGATTTATTTACAGATGTAGTGTTGTAAAAGAAAAACAATAGACCCATTTGTTATGTTATCCACACTACTCGTTCTGAGTTATAGACTCGTTTATTGAAAGTGGCGTGATCAAAATAATATTAGTGTGAAGTTACTGGAAAATGAGTTCATTCTGTGAAAAAAAAACACCTTTTTGTCCTTTATTAGGAAAGGGTGAAAGCAAATGTTTCACCAATTGTTATAAAATATATCTGCTGCTGAATTACTAAGTAAAATCGACCGTAGACTGTAGGAACAACACAATTTTATTAAAAAGGTGATTTGGTGAGTCACACCCTACCGCACTTTCTCATCCCCTCTCCTCATTTTCTCAAAGCAAACTATATTTGTTAAAATTGCTTTAATCATGAACCTCTGGTTATTGCATGGTAGATTAATTATTTAACCTTAACTAAGTTGTTATGTAATCATACTGTATGTGGGCTATCGGAGTGATAAGTCGTAACCGCTGGGCATTATTTCTGTTGTATATAGTAATATGATTGAACTATATTCGGCTAGATGGTGCTAAGCTCGAACCTCTGGTTATAGTTTGAATTTTGTACTAAGTTGTATACAAACGATTGCATGGGGCTACATGGGAACTTTTAGCAAGAGATCTCAGGAGCCGCATTGTTAAACTTGTAAGACAATTTCCTGAATAAAGATAGCCCCTCCCCAAAGGAGACAGCATGAGTTCGCCATGTGAGCCCAGGAAAACAACTCTCCATGATTCACAGTGGACTTCCTACGAGAGCACATTTGGTTTTCGAAGATCACACCTTAGGGCGTCATACATTTGTATTCTCATTCTCTCAAAGCAAACTGTATATAAAATGCCACATTCTACATGCACAAATAATCTAAAACTGATCTTATTTGTTTCTATTGAAATATCTCATTGCAAGTGGTTACAATGGTCTCACTCATATAACAACAGAATTCAATGTTAAAGTATAGGTGAAACTTCATTCAATGTTGACAGACACTTCCCATTCTAAGCACGAACCAATCACTCACTGTATACAAATTAAGGACAGCTTTTAGTTTTAGAACAACCTATCAGTACCAAATTCCTATATGCTTTGTTCTCTGGTTATTTAAGGAGATGTGTAGAAGATTCAGACGGGACTTTCGATATCTAGAAATGCACCCCCATGTCTCCTTACTAGGTATGCAATGGTTTTTCGTTGGTTTCGTATTTGAATTGGAATGTAAATTGGCTTCTGAATTATGTTTTACCTACCTGGTTAATAAATTGTTACGTTTTGCATTCATTCTAATTTGTTATGTATTATTGACTCTTCTAAGTTACTATAAGTATTGTCACCATAAATCTACGACCAGGGTATAAATTCATGCTAATTGTCTATACCGGTGAACTAATATGTCCAGCAATTACATTACTATAGGCAGGCTATAGGGAGATAAGCCTGGACCTCTGATGATAGTCCTTACTTTGATTAAGTTGTTGTATGGCATATGATTCGCTATACCAGGTTAGACGGTGCTAACTTGGACTTCTTGAGATCTGTATTAAGTTGTATATAGGGGTTACGTAAGTATTTTTAATAAGGGCACGCCAGCATGGGGCAGTTGCTTCAATTATTTCCTCTGGTTACACGGATAGACTAATTATTTTACCCTAACTAAGTTGTGTGTAATCTTGATTACTATAGGCAGGCTATAAGGAGATACCCTGGACCTCTGGTTATTACCCCTACTTTGATCAAGTTGTTGTATACTATATGATTCGCTATTCCAAATTAGAAGGTGCTAGTTTGGACCTCTGATCATCTTATGGGTTTGTATCAAGTTGTTTATAGACGGTTACAGTGGCCGATGTTGCCGGACCTCTGGTGTGGTCGAGTTTCAGAATCCGCACAACGGCCGGTGTGGGCTGAAATGACATTAGTAATCGAATGAAGAGTTTAATGTAAACATGAGTAAATAGAATGATCAAATGTTTATCCAAATTCCAAAATTACATCAATTTGATTCAGAATTACGTACAACACTGTTTATATCTTTTTGGAGTCAGATATGAAGTTGCGTAACATTAAAACGGCATTGGTAAGCGCCGGAAAAGACCGAACGCGCGACGATCCTTCTGCCATGATGTCTGGTTACCGTCGTTGGGCCAAACGGATGGATGTATATTTTTATTTTTCCCCTTACAAACTGCTTTAGCCAAAACCTTTAGAACGGTTGAGTTTGTGTTCGGAACCCACACGAATTAATAAATTGAATATAAACATGAGTCAAACAGAATGATCAAATGTCTATCCAAATTCTACAATTACATCAATTTGATTCATAATTACGAACAATGTGGTTTTTCTTTATCTTTTAGAGTCAGATGAAGCTACCTAAGTTGCGTAATGTTAAAACGTTGCTGGTAAGCGCCGGAAAGTCCAAGCGCGTGATGATCCTTCTGCCATGATGTTTGGTTTTCACCATTGGTCCAAACGGATGAATATATATTTTATTTTTCCCCTTACAGTATAAATACATCAGAATACTTGATAAGATTATGTTGCCCTTGGCTGAAGAGGAAATGCCCCTAAAATGGGTGTTTCAACAAGACAAAAACCCCAAATACACAAGCAAGAGGGCAAAATCTTGGTTCCAGACAAAAAGGATTGAGGTTATTATGGAGTGTCCAGCTCAATCCCCTGATCTCTACCCCATTGAAAACTTGTGGGGTGACAATAAAAATGCAGTTTTTGACGTAAAACCTAAAAATTTACAGGAACTGTGGATCTTGGGCTAGAATAGCTGTTTCTGGGTGCCAGAAGTTGGTTGAGTTGATTTGACACAGATGTGCAGCAGATATCAACAACAATGGTTATGCAACTAAATATTAATCATTCAATGGTTTAAAGTTAAATCTTAAGAAACTTCTTCAGTTTATAAGTGTCAAGAAAAATGTTGACACTGCTGTTTTTTTACAGATTAATATTAATTTTATTTACTTCCCTTTAAAAGAACAAGACAGATGTGTAAACTGTGTTAATGCTTTGATTTGTAATTGAATGTTTAATATTTTCAATACATTTGAAATATGGAAATAAACTCTGTTTTTACATTTTTCTGCACTTTATTCACTTTTATTAGTACACTGCTATTATTTTGAACACAACTGTATGATGTAACTGTTGCGTCATCCTCCCGTCCAACAGATGGCGCAAACTCACCGCGTGTTAAAAAAAACAACAGAAGAAGAAGAGAAGTTTACAGTTCGAGACTCGAGCAGGGGCCCGTACCATGAAAATGGTTAAACAAACTCAGGGTTACAGGATTAGTTTCAGGTTGACAAAACCAAGCCAATGTGCAGGCCTTGTTGGTAAAAGCTATTTTCATGGTACCCAAAACCCAGGATTTGCACAAACTAATCCTAAACAAAGCTGGCTAACCAACTAAACCAGCTTCATGGTATAGGCCCCTGTAGTAAGTGTTGTGTTGTTTTTGCTTTTTATTTATGTGTGAATAATATGTGTGTTATCTTGTGGTGAACGAAGTTTTATTCGTGCTTACTGTAAATAGTTTTTTTACCATATACTTTGTTTCCAGAGTTACTTTTTTAGTCAGGATTGTTTTGTTTCTTGATATAACAAAGCTGCAGTCGTTTATTGAAATAATGTTTTTGTGTGAATATTATAATGGTGATGTGTTTGTGTTCAGATGTTCATCATGAGAGATGAGACGGATGTGATGTGCTGTAAATCAGTAGGAACTGATCTGTCCATGCTGGATATTGATGATTTGATGACAGAAATCTCTCAGCTGAAGAAAGAGGTGGCGTTACTGGAGTCAAAGCTCAGACAGAGAGATGAACTCAACACAAAGGTTTGTATGAAATTAAAACACTTAAACACTCTTTGTCATCACGATTGAGGTTTGTGTGTTCAGTGTTGATCCTATAGTGAAAGTACATCATCACAGTCTGTTATTTTCAGGATGTATCTGGTGTCTCTCTCTGTGGCTTTACTGATCAAACATCTACATATCTTTTGGTTTCTGTCTGTAATGAAGACCAGAAGACATCAGTGAATCTGCTGGACTGTGGGATAAAAGTGAAACAAGAAGTCACAGAAGGAGATGAAGGTTAGCAGCTAACTTTTGCTTTGTTCTGGTTTCACCTCACTCCAGTCTAAACTAAAAAAAACTTTACTACACAATGTCATAAATAATAAATGTTCGCCAGTATTGACATAAAAGACAGGAAAACTACAATTGCAGTTTCAAAAATGATCTGTGTGTTATGTTTTTACTGTCATAATGATTTTCTCTTTTCATTTCAGACCTGATGAAGCCAAAAGAAGAAATTACAAATGCAAGAGAACAGGCAGATCAAGGTGATTTTGATTCATTTAAGTATCTGCCTCTAATGTTTAACCAGGAATGACAAAGACACAAACACAATTATAGTTGCAGAAGTTCTCAGTGCTGTCAAATTCTTCATAATGATTTTCTCTGTTTATTTTAGATCAGAAAGTGGTAAAGGAGGAAATTTCACAATTCAATGAAATGGAGGAGAAACCTCATCATTTGATACCCAAGGAAGAATCTCTGAGCTGCTCGATAACTGTGAGGAATTTGTCCCCTAAAAGAAAAAACAAGCAAAAGGCAACAGCCAAGGATGCTCATATTTGCCCTCAGTGTGGAAAGACCTTCAAATATAAACATATACTTAAAAATCACATGAGAATTCACACTGGAGAAAAACCTCACCGATGTGATCAGTGTGGAAAAAGTTTCTTAAAGAAATGTAACCTTAATGAGCACAAAAGAATCCACACTGGAGAAAAACCTTACAGCTGTGATCAGTGTGAAAAGAGTTTCTTTCGTAAGTCTGACCTTAATATGCACATAAAAATTCACACGGAAGGCAAACCTTACAGATGTGATCAGTGTGGAAAGAGTTATGTTCGTAAGAGCGATCTCAACGGGCACATGAGTATTCACACTGGAAAATGGCCTTACAGCTGTGATCAATGTGGAAAGAACTTCAGGAATAAAGCCCCCCTTAATGAGCACACAAGAATTCACACTGGAGAAAAACCTTACAGCTGTGACCAGTGTAAAAAGAGCTTCATTCGTAAACTGGAACTCAACAGGCACATGAGTGTCCACACTGGAGAAAAACCTTTTAGATGTGACCAATGTGGAAAAAGCTTCAGTCGTAAGATTGATCTCAACAGCCACAAGAGAATTCACACGAAAGAAAGACCTTAAAATGCCTCTATGCTGATTTTTGTAATTTAAGAGTTCAGATGCAGAGACCACTAAATGCCACCTTGGTCAAAAATTAGATAATAATATTAACCGAATGCTCTTGGCATTTATTATACATTCATGATTCAAGCAACAATACACTATAAAGACAGTTAAACATGGTGGTGCAAAAAATCATGGTATTGTATCATATACAAGGAAAAAAAGATCAGTTTTGTAAGGTGATGGCAAACCCTGACAAAAGGTATTTGTAAAACTGGCACAAAATGGCTGAATCCACAGGGAACCGTTTATCAAAGACACTACATTCTGGTGAGAAACTAAAAAGATCTCATCAAGCTCATATCTACCTCAAAGACACCACCCTTTGTTATTACACAGAGGATCTAAAAGATCTAATCAAATTTACATCTACCCCCAAGACAGCTACCCCATGTGGGGACAGAAGAGTCACATCCTACCGCACTTTCTCATCCCCTCTCCTCATTTTCTCAAAGCAAACTGTATATTTGTTAAAATTGCTTAAGTCATGAACTTCTGGTTATTGCATGGTAGATTAATTATTTAACCTTAACTAAGTTGTTATGTAAGTGTAACCCTTATTTCATACTGTAGTCTGTATGTGGGCTATCGGAGTGATAAGTCATAACCGCTGGTCATTATTTCTGCTAAAATTAAGTTGTATATTGTAATATGATTTAACTATATTCGGCTAGATGGTGCTAAGCCCGAACCTCTGCCATGATGTTTGGTTTCCACCACTGGGCCAAACAGATGGATACATATTTAATTTTTTCCATTCCATGTTCCAGGCAAAAAGGATTGAGGTTATTATGGAGTGTCCAGCTCAAAACTTGTGGGGTGACAACAAAAACGCACTTTTTGACACGAAACCTAAAAATGAACAGGAACTGTGGATCTTGGGCTAAAATAACTGTTTCTGGGTGCCAGAAGTTTGTTGAGTTGATTTGACACAGATGTGCAGCAGATATCAACAACAATGTTTATGCAACTAAATATTAATAATTAAATAGTTTAAAGTGAAGTTAAATCTTCAGAAATTTCACTACAGAGAAAAATGTTAACACTGCTATTTTTTAACAGATTAATATTCATTTTATTTGCTTCCCTTTAAAAGAACAAGACAGACTTGTAAACTGTGTTAATGCTTTGAAATTAAATGTGTAATGTTTTCAATACATTTGAAATATGGAAATAAACTCTGTTTTTAACATTTTTGCACTTTATTCACTTTTATTAGTACACTGCTATTATTTTAAACACAACTGCATATTGTTCACAAGTTATCAGAAAAGAAAAAAAATTACAAAAATGTGAGTATTTTTAAAATATTATATGTTTTCTGAGCTTTTTTGTTCTTAACTTTTTTCAAAGGGGTACTGTATAATTTGAAATCATTTATAAAATGTGACAGGTTTGGTTTACAAAGGGCCCATTTTGTTTTGTGTATATGATATTTTCCTAATACAATAAATAGCTGTATAATATATTGTTCATTACTTTCCAAATTATCTCTCTCAAAATAAAAAAAACACATCAATTTCTACCACACGAACCAATTTTCTACTAATATAATTTCCACATCTTTCCAGTGTGTAACTATGATTATTACACGGCTCTCTGGAATGCTTGATTCTGATTGGTCAGCTGAGACATTTGCAGGTTCGTTCTTTTCAAATAATAACCGCTCCAAAGTAATAACGCATATCCGGCGCTACTTGCATGTTTTAAATCCCTCCGCACCAACAAAGATTACTGTTTGGCGCCATCTTGTGACAAACACTGGACAACCACAATTAAGAATGGAAAGAGCTTACTGAGACTGAACTTGACAAAATAGAGCATGACAGCTACGAAGCCAACACAAAAAAAAAATACAGAATGGGCATTAAAACTTCTCAAAGACTGGCTAAAAGAGAAAAAAATGGAGACAGACAAGTATGAAGCAGAGGATCTTAATAAGGTATTACGATCGCATCTGTGCAAAGTTTCGCGGAAGGATAAAAATGTTAATTTAAAACAAATATGCCAATAAAATGTTTCAAATTCATATTCGTGACCAGTTTTTTATTATTATGTGGCAAGTAGCTGTGTAATAAGCAGGATAATGTAGAGGCAGCCGGTAGTTATCGGGAAAATAAGCCCCTTCAGTGTGATACAAGACACTCCGCTTCGCGTCGGGTCCTGATCACACTGTCGGGGCTTATTTCCCGATAACTACCGGCTGCTAGGGTGACCACCTGCTAATAAGCCCAAGGGGGGACAAGGGGTGTGTTTCTGAGGGACAATGTGGGACACTCCCTGGCCCGGCGGTGCACCCGACCCACGGGCCGACTTATTGATAGTGGTTTACCCATTTCTAGCACATACCACCTTACACTGCAAAAAATTTATTTTCTAGAAAAAAATCTTGTATTTTTGTCTTGTTTTCAGTAAAGATGTCAAACAGTTCTTGGATGGAGGTGCTTTTTCTTGATGAGCAAGGCAGCCCAAGAAAATAATCTAGTTTTTGGACAAAGATATTGAATTTGGGTGATTTTGTGCACAAAACAAAAAAATCTGCCAATGGGGTAAGCTAAAAAATCTTGAACATTTTTCTAAAACACTTAATTTAAGATTTTTTTCCTTGTTTTATGCACAAAATCACTTAAATTTCATATTTTTGGTCTAAAAACTAGACTTTTCTTGGGCCGTTTTGCTCCTTAAGATAAAGCATCTTAATTTAAGAATTTTTAGATATTTTTACTGAAAACCAGACAAAAATACCAAGACTTTTTTTCTTGAAAATCATTTTTTGCAGTGTACATGGCATATTAATAATGCCCTATTCCCCTAAACATGATGTATGCTCATGAATAGGCCAACCAATGTGTATTTTTTTAAAATAAAGATTCATAATATTTTGAACATTCAATGATTGACAGATGCACTTTCATTTACGATTTACTTTAGCTATTTAATTTATTTTTCATTATAATTTATTCACTTTAAATAAATTATAATATAAAATTATAGAATTAACAGGAATTAAAGTTGGTCAACAACACAGATACAGTTAAAAAAAAGTCTTAACTCACAACTCCAGGTGTTCACGGAACGAGAAGGGGGAGGAAGGATGGTGAACTTGCATGTTAGTAAAGGCAGGCGCAGGAAAAAAACTGTTCAGTGCTTTGGAGACACCTTTACGACTTTCAGCCACAAATATTTATTTTCCCAGTCTTTCTTGTACCCACACCTTCTCTTTTTAATTGCTGATGGCGGTGCAGAGTCAGACTCAGTCTCTTTCTCCATTTTTCGAATTGGAAAGCGCGCATCTAAAAGGGATGCACGTGCGTGGCTGCGTGCGGACTGCGCTGTCATGACAACAACGAAAAGTTGACAACAACCTAGTCAGCAGTTCAGCTGAGGGGCAACAGTAGCGTGCGAGTAGCGAGCGAGCCTGAACTGTCTAGTAATGTCCGTTTGGCTGCGTGAGGCTTTTTTAAGCAAGCATTGATTATGCGTGACACGGTCTCAATTTGCGTGACGCATGAATTGGGCTTCAAACGCTGTGCGTTCACGCGCTACGCGGGACGGGTGGTCACCCTACCGGCTGCCCCTACATTATCCCTTACTAAATAACTGTTGTTAACCAGTTGTTGCGTCACTTTCCCGTCCAGCAGATGGCGCAAACTCAGCGCGTGTTACATAAAACAACAGATGAAGAAGAAGAAGAGACGCTCACAGTTCCATAGATATGCACACACAGTTCGAGCAGTTGTAAGTGTTGTGTTGTTTTTGCTTTTCATTTGTGTGTAAATAATGTGTGTGTTATCTTTGTGGTGAACGAAGTTTTATTCTTGCTTACTGTAAGCAGTTTTTTACCATACACTTTGTTTCCAGAGTTATTTCTGTAGTCAGGAAGATTTTGTTTCTTGGTTTAACAAAGCTGCAGTCGTTTATTGAGGTGATGTTTTTGTGTGAATATTATAATGGTGATGTGTTTGTGTTCAGATGTTCATCATGAGAGATCAGATGGATGTGATGTGCTGTAAATCAGTAGGAACTGATCTGTCCATGCTGGATATTGATGATTTGATGACAGAAATCTCTCAGCTGAAGAAAGAGGTGGCGTTACTGGAGTCAAAGCTCAGACAGAGAGATGAACTCAACACAAAGGTTTGTATAAATTAAAACACTTAAACACTCTTTGTCATAATGATTAAGGTTTGTGTGTTCAGTGTTGATTCTATAGTGAAAGTACATCATCACAACTGTTTGATTTAATGTTATTTCCAGGATGTATCTGGCGTCTCTCTCTGTGGCTTTACTGATCAAACATCTACAGAGCTTTTGGTTTCTGTCTGTAATGAAGACCAGAAGACATCAGTGAATCTGCTGGACTGTGGGATAGAAGTGAAACAAGAAGACACAGAAGCAGATGAAGGTGATTTGATTTATTCAGGTATGCACAGTTTTTTTCCGGAGACAGAATTGGTCTTTGGTGGTTGATGGACATTTTTATACACTCACACATTAAAAGTACCTCACCCATGTAAACATAATGTTTATAAAATGTACTTAATATTTAAAAATGTCACTTAAACACAAAGTATGGCTAAAAATTTTATAACCTCCTCCACGCTATATATAAAGGCTATGCATTTATCAGACACAGATATTATTTATTATTTAACAATTTACAGTTGTGTCACTCTTGTTGTCATCATTTCTTGGCATCATCTTGGCAAACAAGTATGGTTGTTTATTCACTTGGCTTTCATTGCTTTGTAGGATATCCTAATTTGGTACGCACAAAATGGGCATAGAAATATGCAAATGCAATTTCCACGGACATATCGGGATTTGTAAAAAATAAACTTGCCGTGAATAAGTGTGCGCTATACGAATGCTCTCGACCGTGTGTACGCACGTTTTTTGAGCGGAGTGAAAGACCACAAACTCTGTTCTGTACATATATACATAATATTCTCATTATTTTTTAACACATCTATAGTTATGCGCTGGGACAGAGTTAGACCCTTTTGACTCCACACAGAAACAGCAACGCGTGCGGCATGACATAAGGAACATCCTGGATCTGTTTTTTCGCTCTTCTTTATTCTTTTTTTATGTATAATAGAAGTATTGGATCAGGACTCAGTATCGGTAGATCAAATGAAAATGAATCGTACTCGAGGGCAAAAAAACCCTGATCGGTACATCACTAGCCAGCTTTGACATAAAAGACAGGAAAACTGTAATTGTAGTTTCAAAAATGATTGGTGTTATGTTTTTTACTGTCATATTGTTTATAATGATTTTCTCTTTTCAGACCTAATGAAGCCAAAAGAAGAAATCACAAATGCAAGAGAACAAACAGATCAAGGTGATTTGATTCATTTAAGGATCTGCCTCTAATGTTTAAAGAGACATTCCACTTTTTTTCGAAATAAGCTAATTTTCCAGCTCCCCTTACCGTTTTTGAATACATTCAGCTGATCTCCTGGTCTGGCGCTAGCACTTTTATCATAGCTTAGCACAATCCATTAAATCTGACTAGACCATTATCATCGCGCTAAAAAATAACGAAAGTTTATTTCAAATATTTTTCCTATTTAAAACTTGACTCTTCTGTAGTTTCATCGTGTACTAAGACCGACAGAAAATTCAAAGTTGTGATTTTCTAGGCAGATATGGTTAGGACTACACACTAGAGGTCGACCGGCCGATTAATTGGCCGATTTTTGGCATATTTTAAAAAATCGGCTTTGGCCGATTTTGCTGCAAAATTAGGCCGATTAATAGGCAGGCGCATCTGCGGGCACCTAAGCGCTGTTGTAGAACTCGTGACGCTGCCTCTTGCTGCAAGCAGATCGCTCCCGTCTCGGGTGTGTGCAGCGATGCCTTGTTCACAAACAGCTTTACTAAATGATGGCGGATCGCGCAAATTAAGCAGACAGTACAACAGCGCGACGGGCTTATGTCTCGCGGTGCACTGTCCGTGCAAAGATTAGGCTCATTTCATGTGATTAATGAGTGATGATGAGTTTTGTTTGCGTGACAGAGAGAGAAGAGCCGCGCGCGCACGCTTTCTGTCTCCCTGCTTTTATTACTCAAAACAAAACTGACTCGATGGCAAAAGGTCGGAAGACCAAATCATATCCACAAAGGAAATGTTTTTCGTGTTGTTACAGTAAGACTTTGTTTACAGTTTTGCGTTGCTCAGCCTGGATTACAACACAGCGCGTCCGATTCGCGAACTGACTCCTTTGAACAGAGTCGTTTGAATGAACAGATCAGTCCCAACACTAAAATCACAAGACGTCACTGTCAGCACAATAAGTCACTTATATCGTATCAGAAATGAGAATGTATATGTGTTTAGAAAGATTTGCCCTAAATAACAGTCTCAACTAAAAACCATAGACATTTACTATGTTAACTTTATGATGAATAAATATTTTATCAGGTCTACCAAATAAGGATTTTATCCTACAAAGCAATAAAAGCCATGGTAAAAAACTGATCAAAGATGATGACAGCAGAGTGTCAGGTAATATCTGTGTCTGATAAATGCATGGTGCAGAGGAGGTTGTAAAACTCTTCAGAAAGACCAGTCATATATTTTTAAATACTTTGACTTAAATAGTGACATTTTTGCATTTAAAATATCTGCTAATAATGATGAGAACATTTTGATTATTATGTACATATAGAAAATCGGCCAAACATATCGGCCATCGGCTGCCCTGATTTCTAAAAAATCGGCATCGGCCAGAGAAAAAGCATATCGGTCGACCTCTACTACACACTCATTCTGGCATAATAATCAAGGACTTTGCTGATGTAACATTGCTGCAGGAGGCGTAATGATATTACGCAGCACCCGAAAATAGTCACCTGCTATTGAAAGTTATTAAGGGGACTATTTTCGGGCAGTGCGTAATATCACTACACCTGCTCCAGCCATGTTACATCAGCAAAGTCACTGATCATTACGCCAGTTTGAGAGTATAGTTCCTAGCCATATCTGCCTAAAAAAATCGCAGCTTTTAATTTTCTGTCGGCCTTAGTACACAATGTGATAGAGTGAGTCACCCTCAAGGGGATAATACTGGTCTGACAGTTTCCTTTGACTTTATTATTGAAGTTTTAGTACAGGCATTTATGTACGAATAGGTACATATATGATTGTGTTGTAGGTGTGTGGGGATGCAGCATGTGTGTTCTATAAAAGAAACAAAGAATAAAAATATTATTAATCACAATGTACAAAGTATAATGAAATGTACAAAGGTATACAGTTATATCCAATACAATAATAAACATTGAATCAGAATACTGAAATATAATTATTAAGTCAAATAACCTAGAAAGAGTCATAAACAACTAATATACAGGCATACAAAGGGTAATAAAGCAAAGTACTAAAGGGCTTTGGTGGTCTTTGCCTCCCTCTAGTGGAAGCGGATGCAACTGCACCCCATGCGCTCATTATGTAAGGGCCCGTGACCAAGACGTGCTGATCTACACACTAATTGCGTCTAACCCCCATTCAGACAGCCAGCGACCAGCAGTAGCAGAGCGACGCGATCTCATTCATTTCAATGGAAACTGGGCGACATGAGCGAAGTGACCGTTGGCGACCGTATGGGCGTGTCCAGCGACGCGAGAAAGTTAAGAAAAGTTTAACTTTATGCAAATGTGGAGCGATTTTCCGGAGCGACTACCAATGAGAACGAGGTAGTGGAGTCACGTCATCCTTCTCTCCTCAGTTATTGGCGTGGATGGTACTCATTTGTGTATGACAAGCAGATTTATAAACGCCTCATTGAAAGGGACGAGCGACACACAGCGATAACATCGCTGTCTGTCTGAATGCGGCGTAACAGTGACACAGATGTTTAATACGATTTAGCAGTAATACAAAAGGGTACAAGAACTAAAATATAGCACACATGAGTACAACGTAAAGCTGACATAATGTAAAGGAAATAATCTCCAGTCTAACAATGGCTTATAGCAGTCACTTGATATCTATTAACTAAAGAAATACACGCAAAAGTATTAAACCACGCGCATAATATACTTAACAGAAAAACAGGTGAAAGTAAACAACAATATCTAAACAAGTCCGATAGCAATATTTGCGTCTTAGTGCGAAATAAAACTTACTTTCTCTTAGATTACGCACACGAGAGCCACCATCCCACAGAATATGGAGTCGTGAATGAAGATGTGGAAATTAAATGACGTCGATGCAATTTCAGAATAAAACTACCGGAAATAAAATACTTTCTGACACACAATGTAACTACAGAAGAGTCAAGTTTTAAATAACCAAAGAGTTTTGATATTTTTCCTATTTTTTTAGCACGATGCTAATGGTCTAATCAGATTCAATGGATTGTGCTAAGCTATGCTAAAAGTGCTAGCGGCCGAAGTGGAATGTCCCTTTAACCAGTAAGGACAAAGACACAAACACAATTATAGAAGTTCTCAGTGCATTTTTAATGTGTAAAATTCTTTATAATGATTTTCTCTGTTTGTTTTAGATCAGAAAGTGGTAAAGGAGGAAATTTCACAACTCAATGAAATGGAGGAGAAACCTCATCATTTGATACCCAAGCAAGAATCTCTGAGCTGCTCGATTTCTGGGAGCAATTTGTCACCTAAAAGGAACAACAAGCAAAAGGCAACAGCTAAGGATGCTCTTGTGTGCCCTCAGTGCGGAAAGACCTTCACTACGAAATATATACTTAATAAGCACATGAGAATTCACACTGGAGAAAACCCTTACAGCTGTGATCATTGTGGTAAAAGTTTCATGAATAAATTTCACCTTAATGACCACAAGAGAATCCACACGGGACAAAAGCCTTACAGATGTGATCAATGTGGAAAGAGTTTCGTTCGTAGGTATAATCTTAACGGACACAAAAAAATTCACACTGGAGAAAAACCTTACAGATGTGATCACTGTGGAAAGAGTTATGTTCGTAAGAGCGATCTCAACAGGCACATGAGCAATCACACAGGAAAATGGCCTTACAGATGTGATCAATGTGGAAAGATCTTCAGGAATGAAGCCCCCCTTAATGAACACATGAGAATTCACACTGGAGAAAAACCTTTTAGATGTGATCAGTGTGGAAAGAGCTTCATTCGTAAACTCGAACTCAACAGGCACATGAGAATCCACACTGGAGAAAAGCCTTACAAATGTGATCGGTGTGGAAAGAGCTTCATTCGTAAGATTGATCTCAAAAGGCACATGACACTGCACACTAAAGAAAGGCCTTAAAATGTCCCTACTATGGTGATTTTTGTCATTTAAGAGTTTAGATTCCAAGAGCACTAAATGAAAAAACGTTTGCTTCAAATTCGTTTAATCCCAGCCTCAGACCATTCAGAAATACCAGTTTGTTGGCAGAATCCATTAAGAGTCTGATAGAAATTTCACATCAGGGCGGTTCTAGACCCTTTTTAGGGGGACTTCAACCACCCTGTCTGTCATCTTAGCCACCCTACAATTAATAAATCTATGAAACTATCAGATATACAGTTATGTTGAAAATAATAGCAGTGCCAGATCAGTAACGTGATAAACCGCTGTTATCCGTAGTAGTAATATTTCTGAATTAGAAATGATTTATTTACAGATGTAGTAGTGTAATAGAAAAACAGGAGACCCATTTGTTATGATATCCACACTACTTTTTCCGAGTTATAGACTCATTGAAAGTGGCATGATCAAAATAATATTAGTGTGAAGTTTAGTTGGAAAATTAGTTTATTCTGTGAAAAAAACACCTTTTTGTCCTGTATTACAGTGAGAGTTTCACCAATTGTTATAAAATATATCTGCTGCTGAATTACTGAGTAAAATCGACCAAGACGGGGGCAGAAGAGTCACACCCTACCGCACATTCTCGTCCCCCTCTCCTCATTAATAGGGTTTGTGCCCAGCTTCACTACTTCCTGGGCGTCGGCCGGCTCCTTGTTTCCTGTCTGCCATTGTTGGACAAACTGATTAATCCAGGTGTGCCTGACCTCAGTAGTCACAAACGAACTGATTAATCCAGGTGTGCCTGACCTCAGTGGATTGGTCGGTTTGTCCAGTGATGGCGGACAGGAGGCGGGAGGCTGGCTGGAGTTCAGGAGGTAGTGTAGCTGGGCATAAAGCCAGTTGTATATAGTAATATTATTTAACTATATTCTGCAAGATGGTTCTAAACCCGAACCTCTGGTTATAGTTTGAATTTTGTACTAAGCTGTATACAAACGATTGAATGGGGCTACATGGGAACTTTTAGCAAGAGATTGTGGGAGCGGCATTGTTAAACTGCTTTAGCCATAACCTCTAGTACGGTCGAGTTTGTGTTTGGAAACCGCACAACGGCCAAAAATGCACTTTTTGATACGAAACCTAAAAATGAACAGGAACTGTGGATCTTGGGCTAAAATAGCTGTTTCTGGGTGCCAGAAGTTGGTTGAGTTGATTTGACACAGATGTGCAAGAGATATTAACAACAATGGTTATGCAACTAAATATAAATAGTTCAATAGTTAAAATGAAGTTAAATCTTAAGAAATGTCTCTACAGAGAAAAATGTTGACATTGCTATTTTTTTTAACAAATTAAAATTCTTTTATTTTTTGCTTCCCTTTAAAAGAACAAGACAGACTTGTAAACAGTGTTAATGCTTTGATTTGTAATTGAATGTGTAATGTTATCAGTACATTTGAAATATGGAAATAAACTCTGTTTTTACATTTTTGCACTTTATTCACTTTTATTAGTACACTGTTACTATTTTGAACACAACTGTATGTGTGTAACTATGGTAAAATGACTGTTATCAAGCAGCTGTTGCGTCACGCTCCCGTCCAGCAGATGGCGCAAACTCACCGCGTGTTACATAAAACAACAGAAGATGAAGAAAAGAAGCGCACAGTTCGAGCAGTAGTAAGTGTTGTGTTGTGTTGTTTTTCATTTGTGTTTAAATAATATGTGTTGCTTTCACTTGTTTATTCACAAGATACAACCGGAACTTCAAACAGACACTAGATGGCAGTACATCTCAATGTAACTCAATAGCACCACTCATTGTCAAAATTACTGTATTACAACACTCCCACTAAATTTTTACAATGGCATTAAGGCACTTCATACTAAATTATATTACTAAGAGCCGTGCTCTCCTTCATATACAGTATCAAGATAATTTTTATTCAGACTAAACAACAACAACAAAAAACTTTGTAAGAATCCATTTTTCTTACTTCTTTTACCTTAACATTTACCATTCTTTTACTCAACACAAAAACAGTGCCTATACCAGTAATTACTTTAAACAATTACATGGGAAAAAGCCCAATCTCTCTTCTAAGATATTCAAACTTCTGTTTAGTCAGTGGCTTGGTCAGGATATCTGCCTTCATGGACAATATTTTAGTTCTATTTGCCCATTCTGCACACATTCACGAATGTAGTGGTAGCGAATGTCTATGTGTTTAGTTCTTGAGTGATCCACTGGATTCTTCGCAATTGCAATTGACTCCGTAATGAGAATTAGATCATCTACATAAACAGCAAGAATCTCAAGCTCTTGTGTTGATCTCACAAACACACAGGGACCTGATGTGCTCTGTTTGAATCCAATGTCTTTCATGTACTCCGTAAAAGCCTTGCTCCAACAGCGCGGAGACTGCTTAAGTCCATAGATTGACTTATTCAATTTGCACACCAGGTGTTCTTGTCCAGGTTTGATGTATCCCTCTGGTTGCTCCATGTAGATTTCTTCTTCTAGGTGTCCATTTAGGAATGCAGTCACGACATCCATTTGGTGCACATGTAGATTATTCTGGATAGCATAAGACAGTAATGTACGAATTGAGCTGAATCGTACCACGGGTGAAAAGGTTTCATCATAGTCAGCACCATACAACTGTGAGTAGCCCTTGGCGACTAGTCTGCACTTGTATCTCTCTACTCGTCCATCACTACGATGCTTAACTTTGAACACCCATCTTGATCCTATGGCCTTCCTATCCCTTGGTAAATCCACTAAGTCCCACGTCTCATTTTCCAGCAGTGACTCATATTCCAAGTCAGCGGCCTCCTCCCATTCCTTTGCATTAGGACTCATCATTGTTTCTTGCAGTGTGCGTGGCTCTGTAACACAACACATATTGGCATAATGATCAACAGTCACCATATCAGCAAACTCCTCATATCCATATCTCCTCGGAGCCCTTCTGATTCTGCTGCTTTTTCTAACAGCTTCATCAACAGCAACCTCTTCTTCTTGTGTTCCACTCTCATTTGTGTTCACAGTTACCTCGTTCTCTGAACAGGTTACTTCCACTTCATCTTTCCAGTCAAAATCTGATGACATCACGACGAATTAGAATTCTCCTTTTCTCTTCATCAAACAGACGATAGCCTTTTGCGTTGTTTGCATATCCCACAAAACGAAGCTTCACAGCTTTCTTGTCCAGTTTTCTCCTTTCTATGTCAGGGATATGCGCATAAGCAACACAGCCAAACACTCTCATGTGACTCATGTCAGGTTTTTTGTCACACCATCTCTCGTAGGGTGTCTCTGACTTCAGGAGAGATGTTGGAAGCCTGTTCTGTATGTAAGCTGCAGTTGCTACAGCCTCTGCCCAGTACATCTTTGGCAACTTAGCATGAGATAGCATACTTCTAGCTGCTTCTATTAATGTCCTATTCTTTCTTTCTGCAACTCCATTTTGCTGTGGTGAGTGAGGTACAGTTAACTCATGGTGAATACCTTGATCCTTCAAATATTCTTGAAACTCCTTTGATGTGTACTCACCACCGTTGTCTGTTCTCAGTTTTGTGATGTTTTGTCCACATTCTTTAGAGTATGTTTTCTCAAATTCCTTGAATTTGCTTAGGACCTCACTTTTCTGTTTCATGAAATATACCTTGCAGCATCTAGAGTAATCGTCGATAAAAGTCACAAAGTACTTTGCTCCACCTATAGACTCAGTCTGCATGGGACCACAGACGTCACTATGGATCAGCTGCAACTTGCGTTTGGAGCGTATTTCTCCCACTGGCTTATATGGCTTTCTAGAGAGCTTGCCCTCCACACATCCTTCACAGAAAGGAATCTCTTTCTCTGCAGAGAACTCCACTCCATTCACAAGATCTTTCAGTTCCTTCAGCTTTGTGGTGTGTCCCAGGCGCTGATGCCACAGGCTGGCGGATACTGATACACTTGATGCACCATAACAAACAGACGAACTTCCTTCATCGTCCAGCTGATACAGTCCATCAGATCTTTGCGTTCCCATTCCTTGGAGTGTTCCATCTTTCCAACGTATGTAGCAGCGAGACCTCTTGAACTCCACTGTGTTTCCTTTTCTTGTAGCAGCTCCCACTGAGAAAAGATTTCCAGATAGCTTTGGAACATACAACACATCATACATTTTTTGCATCACTGATTTTAAAAGTCATTCTCAGTCTGACATTGCCAAGTCCTAGGGCTTCAACCACTCTGCCATCACTGAGTTTCACAGACTGTGCTTTTGAAAATTCCTGGTAGTCATGAAGAATTTCTTTATCACATGTCATGTGCTTTGATGCTCCTGAATCAATCAACCATCGATACTGTTGTGGCTTCTTAATCGGGTTTGCCTCTTCAGCAACAAAGGCACATTCAGACGAGTCATCTGCATCTTTACACATCATACTTTTGGCTTTGTGGGTTTTCTTTTTCTTTTTCCAGCTTTAAATGTCCTTCTTTTCCACATTTGTAACATCTCCACGAGCTGGGTCTTTCAGCTCCCACTGCTTTGGAGTTAGCCTGCATATTTTCACGAAACTGTGATGACATGGCGGATGCACCACCTGACGTAGCATCATTGATATCAGTAGCATTGACTCGTTTTTGCTCTTCATTTATTAATGCTTGCTGAACAAATTGCAGTGTCAAATTGTCTATCTTTGTTTCTAGTGCAGTGACAATTGTAGCATAACTTGGTGGTAAGCTACCCAGGAGTGTTACAATCTGGTCTTCCTCTTCAATCACAGAACCTATTGCTCCTAGCTGATCAGTAAGTTCCTTCATTCGTTTTAAGTGTTCATTTAATCTTTCTCCTTCCTTCATTTCACATCTGAAATATTTTTTTCTTCAGAAACAATTTATTTGCCAGAGTATCTCTCTCAAAATGTCATTTTAGCGTGTCCCACGCCTCTTTTGGAGTTTTGCAGCTTGTTATCAGATACAACTGGGGTGTACTTACATTCAGCACTAACATAGAGAATGCCTTCTCTCTCCGTTTTGCGAATTCAGCTTGTGTGTGTGCGTTAGCATCATTAGCTAGGACATCCGTCTCCATTAGCATGCCCCATAGTCCTTTCGCTTTCAGAAAATGTTCCATCTGAAATTTCCATGTTGCCCAGTTCTCTGGTCCGCTCAGCTTGTCAATAAACAGCTTATCTTCCATTGTGAATTCCACAACACTGTTTATCTAACACAAATCTCCGTGTAACACAGCTTTTTAGCGATGCACTGGGCCCATAACCTGTTGCTTTCACTTGTTTATTCACAAGATACAACCGGAACTTCAAACAGACACTAGATGGCAGTACATCTCAATGTAACTCAATAGCACCACTCATTGTCAAAATTACTGTATTACAACAATATGTGTTTGTTATCTTTGTGGTGAACGAAGTTTTATTCTTGCGTACTGTAAATAGTTTTTTTTAACCATACACTTTGTTTTCGGAGTTATTTCTGTAGTCGGGAAGGTTTTGTTTCTTGATTTAACAAAGCTGCAGTCGTTTATTGAAATGATGTTTTTGTGTGAATATTATAATGGTGATGTGTTTGTGTTCAGATGTTCATCATGAGAGATCAGATGGATGTGATGTGCTGTAAATCAGTAGGAACTGATCTGTCCATGCTGGATATTGATGATTTGATGACAGAAATCTCTCAGCTGAAGAAAGAGGTGGCGTTACTGAAGTCAAAGCTCTGACAGAGAGATGAACTCAACACAAAGGTTTGTATAAATAAAAACACTTAAACACTCTTTGTCATCATGATTGATGTTTGTGTGTTCAGTGTTGATCCTATAGTGAAAGTACATCATCACAACTGTTTTTTTCATGTTATTTCCAGGATGTATCTGGTGTCTCTCTCTGTGGCTTTACTGATCAAACATCTACAGATCTTCTGGTTTCTGTCTGTAATGAAGACCAGAAGACATCAGTGAATCTGCTGGACTGTGGGATAGAAGTGAAACAAGAAGACACAGAAGCAGATGAAGGTTAGCAGCTAACTTGTGCTTGTTCTGGTTTCACCTCACTCCAGTCTTAACTAAAAAAAACTTTACTACACAATGTCATAAATAATAAATGTTGGCCAGTATTGACATAAAAGACAGGAAAACTACAATTGCAGTTTCAAAAATGATCTGTGTGTTATGTTTTCACTGTCATATAATGATTTTCTCTTTTCATTTCAGACCTGATGAAGGCAAAAGAAGAAATCACAAATGCAAGAGAACAGACAGATCAAGGTGATTTGATTTATTTATCTGCCTCTAATGTTTAACCAGTAATGACAAAGACACAAACACAATTATAGTTGCAGAAGTTCTCAGTGCGTTTTTTTACTGTGTTAGATTCTTCATAATGATTTTCTCTGTTTATTTCAGATCTGAAATTAGTAAAGGAGGACATTTCACAACTCAATGAAATGGAGGAGAAACCTCATCATTTGATACCCAAAGAAGAATCTCTGAGCTGTTCGATAACTGTGAGGAATTTTTCCCCTAAAAGAAACAACAAGCAAAGGGCAAAAGTCAAAGATGCTTTTAAGTGCCCTCAGTGTGGAAAGACCTTTACATATAAATATATGCTTAATAATCACATAAGAATCCACACTGGAGAAAAACCTCACACCTGTGATCAGTGTGGAAAAACCTTCAATAGAAAATCGCATTTCAATGAGCACACAAAAATTCACACTGGAGAAAAGCCTTACAGATGTGATCAATGTGGAATGATTTTTCTTCGTAGGTTTAATCTCAACGTGCACGTAAGAATTCACTCTAGAAAAAAACCTGGCACATGTGATAAGTGTGGAAAGAGTTTCATTCGTAAGACTGACCTTAATCAGCACATACAAATTCACACTGGAGAAAAGCCTTACAGATGTGATCAATGTGGAATGATTTTTCTTCGTAGGTTTAATCTCAACTTGCACATAAGAATTCACACTGGAGAAAAACCTTATAGCTGTGATCAGTGTGGAAAGAGTTTCATTCATAAGACTGACCTTAATAGGCACATGAGGATTCACACTAAAGAAAGGCCTTAAAATACCCCTACTACAGTGATTTTCGTATTTGAAAAGTTCAGATGCAAAAACCACTAAACGCAACCTCGGTCAAAAATGAGATGATGATATTAACCGAATGCTTTTGGCATGTATTATACGTTCATCAAGTAGTTTTGCCTCAAATCCACTTAATCCCAGTCTCAGGCCATTCAGAAATACCAGTTTGTTGGCAGAATTCATTAAGAGTCTGATAGAAATTTAATTTTTATAAGAAAACACATCAGGGTGGTTCTAGACCAGTAATTCTCAAAGTGTGGTCCGCCAAAAGATGACCTAAACTAGGCAAGTGAATGCACTTGCGAAACTGTGATATCAGTTCTTGCCTTTCTGTTTCAATAACGTAAAATGGATCGGTTGGTTAAACCACAGAGGAGTAAAAATAAAAGATCAAGCGTCAACTGAAGGCAGCTAAAATCCACAGATCTATTAGTTTTGAAATGTAATAGTTTTTGTTCATGTGTAAAATCCCTGTAATTTCAGTTATTTTGGACATTAAGGGGAACATTTTTTTTCAGTATTTTATTGTTACCATAGTTACAACCATAGACTTCATATACCCACCACCTCAGTTTTAAACTAATGGCTCTTTATGACATTAAGTGGGACCTAGGCTGTTACAGTATGTTTAATTGCATTTTTTTTCACACGTGCAGTTTGTTGTTCATATTAAGCTGCAACTCATTTCACATTTACTTTTTCAGATGAAATAAAATTCATATAATAATTTCTGAACGTAGCATTGCATTTGTTTTAAACAAAATAGTTTTTGACTTGAAACAGTTGCATATTAAACTTAATCTTAGCTTATCCTTCCTATTTTGTTGTTTTTTTGGAGGAGTGTGATTCTGTTAGGTGGTCCTCAGAAAAAAATTGGAAGATAAAGTGGGCCTTGGGCTGAAAAAGTTTGAGAAACACTGTTCTAGACTCTTTTTAGGGGGGGGCTTCAGCCACCCTACAATTATTAAATCAATCAAAGTATCAGATATACAGTTATGTTAAAAAAATAGCAGTGCCACATCAGTAACGTGATAAATCACTGTTATCCGTAATAGTTTTATTACTGCATTAGAAATGATTTACTTACAGATGTAGTAGTGTAATAGAAAAACAATAGACCCATTTGTCATGATATCCACACTACTTGTTATGAGTTGTAGACTCATTTATTGAAAGTGGCATGATCAAAATAATGCTTTAAAATGGCAACAAAAACCCAAACAATTCAATTCAATTTTATTATGTTGGCTTATTATTATTCTACCCCAAAATTTCTGAAACTAACTCGTCCTAGAGCTTTCAAGCTACATGCACCAAATTTTCCACAGACCTTCAGACTGGTCTGACTTAGTGTGCTATATCTTTTCTAACTGATGGGACCTTCCGAATTCCTAAACGGGGCGCTCAAACACCCCAAAATTCCCATTGACTTAACATTGAGACAAACTCATAGCTGAGAGTGAGAAACTTGTAGAAACTTGTGGCTTACCACATTTAAGGAGGTTGACAGGCTGTGTAAGAACATACATCACAATGGGGTGTAAGCTGTACCCCTGGGGTGTAAGAGGCCCCCAAAATTTCCCATTGACTTATAATGGGGCAGGAAACATGCCCATATAAGGGAATAAAAGCATCCCAGATGGAATATCTTCACTTTAAAGTGTCGCAGAGACATGGGGATGGGCTCATTTTACTCAGGCATCCAATCAGTCTCTTAGGTGGCTCCCCAGAGCTATTAAGCCACGCCCCTAGCAACAATTTGGGGTACCCTAGCAACATCTCCCATAGACGACCATTATAAAAAGCCCAGATGGATATCTTTGCACCAGAGTGTCATAGAGACATAGGGGTGGGCTCATTTTACTCAGACATCCAATCAGTCTTAATAGGATTTTTATTGAGGTATTAAACCACACCCCTAGCAACCAAATATGAGCACCCTAGCAACATAATAAACAATGCCTTATATCTCTGGATCTGAACATCATGGAGACATGGGGGTTGGGTCTTTGGGTCATGTTAGCTTCATGCTAGCTTCACGCTAAGTCATACTAGCTTCATGCTAGTTTCATGCTAGCTTTATGCTAATTTCATAATATATCTTGCTAACTTCATGCTAAATCATGCTAGCTTCATGTTAAATCTTGTTAGCTTCACTAGAGGTCGACCGATTTATCGGCCGGCCGATTAATTGGCCGATTTTTAGCATATTTTAAAAAATCAGCTTTGGCCGATTTTGCTGCAAAATTAGGCCGATTAATAGGCAGGCGCATCTGCAGACACCTAAGCGTTGTTGTAGAACTCGTGACCCTGCCTCTTGCTGCAAGCAGATCGTTCCCGTCCCGTGTGTGTGCAGCCATGCCTTGTTCACAAACAGCTTAAAAGATGGCGGGATCGCGCGAATTAAGCAGCCAGTACAACAGCGCGATGGGCTTATGTCTCGCGGTGCACTGTCCGTGCAAAGATTATTTAATGTGATTAATGAGTGATGATGAGTTTTGTTTGCGTGACAGATAGAGCAGAGCCACGCACGCACGCTTTCTGTCTTTAATCTGTCTCCCTGCTTTTATTACTTAAAACAAAACTGACTCGATGGCGAAAGGTCGGAAGACCAAATCATATCCCCCGAGGAAATGTTTTTCGTGTTGTTACAGTAACACTTTGTTTACAGTTTTGCGCTGCTCAGCCTGGATCATAACACAGCGCGTCCGATTCGCGAACTGACTCCTTTGAACGGATTAGTTTGAATGAACGGTTGAAACAACAGATCTGTCCCAACACTAAACTCACAAGACGTCACTGTCAGCACACAATCAGTCACTTATAGCGTCTCAGAAATGTGAATGTAAATGTGTTTAGAAAGATTTGCCCTAAATAACAGTCTCAACTAAAAACCATAGACATTTACTATGTTAACTTTATTATGAATAAATAATTTATCAGGTCTATCAAATAAGGATTTTATCCTACAAAGCAATAAAAGCCATGGTAAAAAACTGATCAAAGATGATGACAGCAGAGTGTCAGGTAATATCTGTGTCTGATAAATGCATGGTGCAGAGGAGGTTGTAAAACTCTTCAGAAAGACAGAATTTTTTTAAATATTTTAACTAAAATAGTGACATTTTTACATTTAAAATATCTGCTAATGATGAGAACATTTTGATTATTATGTACATATAGAAAATCGGCCATTGGCTGCCCTGATTTCTAAAAATCGGCATCGGCCAGAGAAAAAGCATATCGGTCGACCTCTAAGCTTCACGCTAAATAGTGTAAGCTTCACGCTAACTAGTGCTAGCTTGATGCTAATCATGCTAACATCATGTTAATTATGTTAGCTTCATGTTAATCATGCTAGCATCATGATAACTTCATGCTAATCATACTAGCATCATGCTAGCTTCATGCTTATCATGCTAGCATCATGCTAATCATGCTGGCATCATGCTAGCTTCATGCTAATCATGTTAGCTTCATGCTAATCATGCTAGCATCATGCTAGCTTCATGTTAATCATGCTAACATCATGCTAGCATCATGTTAGCTTCATGTTAATCATGTTAGCATCATTCTAGCTTCATGCTAATCATGCTAACATCATGATAGCTTCATGCTAATCATGCTAGCTTCATGCTAATCATGCTAGCATCATGTTAGCTTCATGCTAATCATGCTAGCTTCATGCTAATTTCATAATATATCTTGCTAACTTCATGCTAAATCATGCTAGCTTCATGTTAAATCTTGTTAGCTTCACGCTAAATAGTGTTAGCTTCACGTTAAATAGTGCTAGCTTGATGCTAATCATGCTAACATCATGTTTATTATGTTAGGTTCATGCTAATCATGCTAGCTTCATGCTAATCATGCTAGCTTCATGGTAATCATGTTAGCATCATGTTAGCTTCATGCTAATCATGCTATCATCATGGTAGCTTCATGTTAAGCATGCTACCATCATGCTAGCTTCATGTTAATCATGCTAGCTTCATGCTAATCATTACTGGCTTCATGTTAATCATGCTAACATCATGGTAGCTTCATGCTAATAATGCTAACTTCATGTTAGCTTCATGCTAATCATGTTAGCATCATGTTAACTTCAGGTTAATCATGCTCACATCTTGTTAGCTTCATGCTAATCATGCTAGTTTCATGCTAGCTTCATGGTAATTATGCTAGTTTCATGCAAGCTTCATGCTAATCATGCTAGTTTCATGTAAGCTTCATGTTAATCATGTTAACATCATGCTAACTTCATGCTTATCATGCTAACATCATGCTAGCTTCATGCTAATCATGCTAACATCATGCTAGCTTCATGCTATTCATGTTAGCTTCATTCTAGCTTCATGCTAATCATGCTAGCTTCATGCTAATCTTGCTTGCATCATGCTAGCTTCATGCTAGCTTCATGGTAATCATGCTAACATCATGTTAGCTTCATGCTAATCATGCTATCATCATGGTAGCTTCATGTTAATCATGCTACCATCATGCTAGCTTCATGTTAATCATGCTAGCTTCATGCTAATCATGCTAGCATCATGCTAACTTGATGCTAGCTTAATGCTTATCATTACCGGCTTCATGTTAATCATGCTAACATCATGTTAGCTTCATGTGCATCCTGCTAGCTTCATGCTAATCATGCTAGCATCATGTTAGCTTTATGTTCATCATGCTAGCATCATGCTAGCTTCATGTTCATCATGCTAACATCATGCTAGGTTCATGCTAATCATGCTAGCATCATGCTAGGTTCATGCTAATCATGCTAGCATCATGCTAGGTTCATGCTAATCATGCTAGCATCATGCTAGGTTCATGCTAATCATGCTAGCATCATGCTAATTATGCTAGCATCATGCTAACTTCATGTTAATCACACTAACATCATGTTAGCTTCATGTTTATCATGCTAACATCATGCTAATCATGCTAACATCATGTTAGCTTCATGTTAATCAAGTCAGCATTATGTTAGCTTCATGTTAATCATGCTAACTTCATGTTAATCAGGTTAGCATCATGCTAGCTTCATGTTAAATCATGGAAGTATTACACTTAAACATGCAAACATTTAGACTAAACTAAATTTCATAAGTAGAGGTTTATCCTGCAAAACTGTTAAAAATGTTCAGGCTACGCTTTTTCAAGCCAACATAAAGTTTGTCTTCAAACTTTAATATCTAGTTTATATAGTGCTTTTCACAATAGTTAATTGTTTCAAAGCAGCTTTACATTAAGCAGTGAAAAGCACAGAAAAACGACCGATAGCACAACATAATACACGATAGCATAAGCAGCTAAATTTGCTGCGGCTATGAATCAACATTATAAGCAAGCGTATTACTAATGTAACATATAGAAGATGGTGCTAAGTTAAGCCCAAGAAGGCTGCCTCCCTGGGTTGAAAATAACCCCATAGGAGAAAAAAAACAGGCTTTTTAGCAGAGGAAATAAAAAAAGTCCTAGGAGGAAAAAACCCTTTGGAGATATATATATATAATGTAAACAGATAGGGAGATTAAGCGGAGATAAAGCGGGTTCTGTCGGTGATCGTTGGTTAGGCATCAGCTGGACATTACGTTGAAGGACGGTTATTGACTGTGTCTGATTCTCGGACATCGATTGGTAAATCATTCCAGAACTTAGGGGCTAAGTAGGAAAAGGATCTTCCACCTTTAGACACTTTTGATAGGGATAATCAAGTGACCAGAATTTTGCGACCGTAGTGTACGTGATGGATTGTATTCTGATAGTAATTCTCTAAGATATGAGGGTGTAAGAATTTTGATTGATCCTGACCAAAAGGTCAGCCCTTCCTGAGAACACAACATGGATGCCCGAGAGTGGAGTGTGTGTGCCCTGTAGGTGCCCGAGGCAGCAAGGACATCAAAAGAGAACTTTTTGCAACACAACAAGGACTCCAGGACTCACGGCAGGGGACAAAGACCCCCAAAACACCTCTCGAGAACCAGAACTTTATTTTGAATACAGTAGACTCCCCGGAGAGCTACCCTTGATTTTCAAACATCACATCTCCATACAAATGGTAGATCTGCAGACAAATGTCTGACCCCTCTACCCCTCCTTTCATTGTTACTTCCTCAACACAGGACATTCTACAGCACACCAGATGATTATGTGTAAGAAAGGTCATATCACATGTAAATAACAGTGGAAAATATTCATGTTTAATTTCATTACAAATGTTTTATCGCGACTGGTACACAGGTCTCATTCCCACAGCAATAAAACAAATAATAAAAAAGGTTTAATAGAGTTGAGAAAACATAACTCTTATACCCCACTACAAATGTATCCAGGACGAGGTGCCTCCCACAGGTCTGTAAGAACCAATCACTGCAAACTTCCATTGGTAAATAATGTCTACATAATGTTTATTCTATCTGGGTATAGGAATATATAGAATAAATAAGGAGAGCTGACAAACATTTCAAGGAATCTGTATACAGATATCCCACACGATTGCTGTGTGTAGTTTACATCTCCAAGTAACATTTTCAAGCCTTCTCATTTTGTACCATTAAGGTTTTTTTATGATTGATCAATGTATTATATATCTTGAATTGAAGATTCGCTTTCATATTATTGAATGTTTTTTTATGTGATTGATCAATGTATTATTTGTTTGAGTTGGTTTGAATTATTTCATATTTCTTATGATTGATTTATATGTATTATATATTGATTGAATTGACTTTTGAATTATTGATTGAATTGACTTTGAATTATTGTGTCGTTTACCTGGTAAATAAATTGTTACATTTGTATTCATTCTGATTTGCTATCATTGACTCTTCTAAATTACCATAAAGTACAGTGGCGGTCCTGGCTAGATTTACGCTCTGGGCGAACCATCCCTTGACCGCCTCAGAAAAAAAGAATTACCCCCAAACCCCGCCACCAACATGTATTATTTTATTATATATAATCTTAAATACAAAAAGGTAACAAGAACAGAGAAAAACATGTAATACAGACAGTATAAACACCCACTCATGCACACACACACACACACACATGCGCACACACACACACACACCTTTGAAATCCTGCAAGGATCATGTGGCTGAGGAGGTAGATGGCTCCAGGACCATTCCTGAAGAGCCCTGTGTGGCTGCAGAGGTAAATGGCTCCTCATCAGACTCCACAACCATGTCTGTTGCTGCTGTTGAAGTATCTGACTCCTCATTTTGGCCAGTGGGTGCTCTAGCTCCAAAATATTTCAGAAGTGCCCCTGAATTTACAATTAAGATACACTATGTTAGATACACTTACTTCACACATGCATCAGTTACCCAATTAAAATGACAATAACACACATTTTATTAGCATTTGTTAACATCCTATAAACTAAGCATAACACAATACAAATTATTTAAAAAGCTATATCACTGTAGCTTACAAAATGCCATGTCAATGTATATTAGAAGTTACATACAGCGTAAAGCAATAAAAAATTACAAAGTCACGAGGTCTGTGTGAATTTGCACTTTTTGTTGCCTATGGGTGAATTTAGTTGCATGACATGATGCCTTAATTCTAATAGTTGCTATAGTTCAGCAAAACTAAAACCAAATACAGTCGTATTCTGTGGCTAATAGCAACAAATTAGCAAGAGACCGAGGCTAATTTAAATAGCCTATTTCCTACTGTCACTCAGGTCTTCACTCATAGAAAATCGGCATACCTTTATCATTTGCCCGTTTCTCCCCATCTTCTTGTCTTCTTTTTCTGAACTGGGCAACTGATGGCTCATTTGGTCTTTTAATTTGATCCATGATGATGAAGACTCAACATCATTAACTTTGCATATACATTTTGCCAACAACAACATCCGTTCGCCCGTCAATCAACCGTCAATCAACATGAGTCACGTAGATGACTATACTTTTTTTCACATAACCCTATTAATTACATGTTCGTAGGTATATGGGTCTATGTTCATTTTAGGAATGAAAAATGCTATTTATTTGGAAGCAGACACAGTAGTTTGTGTCGTGTGGCCTCTGGCCTGGGATCAGTCAATCCCTCGCTCGCCCCCCTTAAGGCTATGTGTGAGTGTCAGTTACCAGTCTGCAGCTTCGAGCCAAGGGCCCTGTGTCGACGTGGGACTGTTCTACAACGTATTTGAAGTCCATGTTCAAGTGCTGCGCTGGAAGCCTGTCCTAGCAAGGAAGGCTAGAAGCTTGCTGTGTGTCCTACATCCTCTCCTGCCACCTAAGCCCCAACGAGCTAAAGCTTGACATCCGCCTATCTACGGGTCTGTGAGTTGTATTTAGGAATGGGCGGTATCTTATCGTTTGCGATATACCACCAAAATTTCTCCTCTCGATGAAAATCTGTCACCTCGCGATAACAACGATAAATCTTGTTGATGGGGTAGTTTGTGCGCGCCCAATTCACTGTTCATGTGCGGAGTGAAAACAAACATGGCGGAAGGCGGACATGAGGCTGAGGAGGTGCTTGTTGTTATTACCATGAATTTACCAGAATGAATTTACCAATACATACAAAAATGTGCTGTTCACACATGCAGTGACGTTCCATCTTTTTACCAGTAAGACATAATTCTAGGGTTGCCAACCGTTCCGTATAATACGGAATCGTCCCGTATTTGACACATAAAATTCTTGTTCCGTATTGAACTGATACGGAACGCAGTTTGTTCCGTATTTTATGAAAATGAATTCAGTGCAAATACATGACAGACACATAGCTTATAATGTCAGCCATGAACGAAGACCGCATCATTTGTATAAGAAAACCCTGACGGTGCGGTAATTTCTCCCTCTGTCTATGATCTGCGTAGCGTTTTTAACATCTTGCAGCCCCATCAGGGAATGCCCATTGGTCGTTTCAGTCATTGTGATGTCACGTATCATAGCAACGATGACGACAAGTGACAATAGCTGGAAATGTAAAAATGATTGCATTCAAGCAGCCGGCGAAAAAGAAACGAGCACAAAAATATAGAATTGAATGGGAAAATGAATACTCTTGGCTGGAATGCGTGAGGGACAATGAATACAAGGCCAATTGTACCATATTCCGTCGCGTTTATAATGTTTGTCACGGCGGAGTGTGTGACATTAAGCAGCACGCATCAGGAGAAAATCACATGAGAGGAGCGAGAGGCTGCGGGGACAGGGAGCAATGTTAAGGTTCCTTGTCCGTCAGTCGTCTCCAGAGGCTCATATGGTATGTAATTATTTGGATTTTTAAAACTCAAATATAGTTGATAAGAAAGTGATTATATTAAAAGAGATAGTACAGATTTAGCCTAACAATCCACATATATCTCTCTCCAGTGCTCTCCCTCTGTTCCTGTATCCCGCATCCTCCCGTCTCATAATGTGTCAATCATTTCTGATGGGTTTCTTATTAAATAATTATGGATTTAGATGGCTCAAGGTTTAAAAAGGGGTGGGGTCTTTGAAGAGGGCGAATTATAAACTTAAATTAAAACCATGGTTCATTGTTGGCAAAATGATCATGATAGCCTTTATATTTCACATCTATGTGGTTCAGTCTTGTATACTTATGAGGCATACTTTGCTATTTATTAAATATTTAGGCCTAAGAAGTTGTATAAAATATATTTATCTAAATGTATTAATTAGTTTCCACTATTTTCACCAGAAGTCTTCATTTCAGGTTTTTTTTTTTCAAATTTATCTTCTGTGGGGGCATGTCACCGGACCCAGGCAAATACCCCCCCCCCCCCCCGTTCCTTATTTCTATTTCAGAAAGTTGGCAACCCTACATCATTCACACATATCAAAATACCAGTAAACTCTGAGAAAAAGCGGAAGTTATTTGTGGCGCGCGGCCGGTGAGCTCAGTGTCGTATCTGTAAACAATGGTGGGTTTTTCACATCTGTGGCAAATGCTGACGGTCGCGAAGTTGCTCGTGACCAAACAACATTGCCTTAGGCGTCGTCAAATGGAACCTGTGTAGGCTTCACAGAGGAGCAAGGTAAAGTTAGTTTTAGGTTTGATATTCGGTTAGGTTTGATCTGCCTATGCTGCTATAGGGGTCGTCTGCAAATCACAGAGGGTGTGCTAAGGACGTCGGCAATTTGGCAAATAGATAAGCTGTTTGAAACAACTTTGGTGAAGAAATGTGGATGTTAACTTTAGGTGTGCTCGACTTTTAAGCAACACATGTGTGGAAACGTCTGTGAACAGTGCGGGGGTAAAAGCGTCATCTATAAAAAAAACTTTCTGATTGGGCCGAAGCTGTCAGCGCTGTCGTCTGTTCTAAATGATGGTTATCCTATATTTTTCGTTCACAAATAGCACTTACTGGTAAATTACTGGTAATCTTAAAACCTGTCTTACTAGTAAATTGGGAGTACTGACTGTTTACACACGAGATACATTTTTTAGGCCATATCGCCCATCCCTAGTTGTATTTATTTCAAGCCTGTGCACCTACCTGTATACTCCCTCAAGAGAGGAAAAAGAAGATGAAGACAGGCTGAGAGGACTCACCTGTGATCCCCGTGAGAGTCAGAAGCGACTCAGAGCTATTCAACGTCCCCGTACTCACCCTTTTTATGAGTCCCTTCCCCTTTCCCCCTTCTTTCAATATTTAATAAAGACTTGTTATATTTCATCTGACTCTTTCGTTTGTTTGGTCATTGGGGAATTTTGAGATCTCCTCTGGGTGAAAAACTGAGGGAGGGGCGTGACTCACATTAGAAGTGGTCCGCTCCGACCTGTGACAGATTCATATTTGTTTGTAAACAAATCTCTTTAACCCATTCTGTTATGTTGTGTAAAGGAAAGACAGTAACGCGTAAGAATCCTTCTGCCGCGCCATTCGCTACCGTCGTTGGACATGTGGGTGGACCCGGAAAAGGGATCTTACAAGGGTGCTAGGCCATTTAAGGCTTTGTAGGTGATTAGTGATATTTTAAATTGTATGCAATTATTTAACTAGTAGCCAGTGTAAAGATGCCAGAATTGGGCTTATGTGGTCATACTTTTTAGATCGAGTAAGTACCCTTGCAGAAGCGTTTTGAACTAGCTGAAGCTTGTTTACCTGATTTGCATGGCATCCCCCGAGTAACGAGTTACAATAGTCTATTCTAGAGGTCATAAAAGCGTGGATAAGCTTCTCTGCTCAGATGTAGACAGTATATGGCGTATTTTTGAGATATTTCTAAGATTGAAGAATGCTGTGCTGAAGACGTTGGCGATATGACTATCGAAGGATACGTTGCTGTCGAACATCACACCTAAGTTCCTAACCGTGGAAGATGGCACCACAGTGCAGCCATCTATGTGCAACTTGTAATCTGACAATGTTTGTAGCGATTCGGTTCAATAATAAGTATTTCTGTCTTATTGGAGTTTAGCTTAAGAAAGTGATGTGCCATCCAGTCACTAACATCGCTAATGCAGTCTGTTAGCTTGGAGAACGTATGTGTTTCGCTGGGATGTGAGGAGATGTAAAGCTGGGTATCATCCGCATAGCAATGAAAGCTTATGTTATGTTTCCTGATAATGTCTCCTAGGGGTAACATATATAACGAGAACAGGATAGGACCTAAAACTGATCCCTGCGGTACACCGTATTTAACCAGGGAGTGATATGACTCTTCCTCATTTAATTCAATTCAATTCAATTCAATTTTATTTATATAGCGCTTTTCACAATACTCAATTGTTTCAAAGCAGCTTTACATTAATAGAAGCAGTAAAAGCACAGAAAAACGACAGATAGCATAACATAATACACAATAGCATAAGCAGTCAAATTTGCTGCGGCTATGACGCGACATTATGAGCGAGCATATTACGAATGTAACGTCTAGAAGAAGAAGCTAAGTTAAGCCAAAGCAGGCTACCTCCCCGGGGTAAAAAACCCCCTAGGAGAAAAAAAAAAACAAAAACCCCGGGTTGTTTAGCCGAGGAAATAAAAATGAAAGTCCTAGGAGGGAAAAACCCTTGGGAGATATACATGTATATACACACATATAAATGGATAAGGAGCTTAAGCGGAGATTAAGCGGAGATTAAGCAGAGATTAAGCGGATATTAAGCGGGTCCTGCCGGTGGTCGTTGGTCAGGCATCAGCTGGGCATCACATTGAAGGACGACCAGTAGATCAGAGGTGTGCCGACTTTCACATCTACCGGAACTGGGTCTGTTTGTCCCATTGTCCTCAGGGTCAATGGGACCCAGGGACGAGACAGGGAGAGAAAAACAAAATCATATTAGCGTATGGGCCGTTCACATGTAATGCAAGTGTCACACAGTGATGTGGTTTAATCAGCTTAGTTTCAGACAGATTAACTATTGAGGCATAATTGTTTTATCCACAGTTGAGGATTTTGCAAATTGGGGGCCCACTGCGACGGTATATATGGTAACTAAGGGTCACCCTCCGATTTTTAAGAGAAAATGAAACCTGTCGACCCGTTTGACTAAGGCCTGTAACCCCACTGTCGTCGTTAATGCAGGTTCAGTGGCAAACGGGTCTATATTGCATACTATTTACAAGATCACGAGAAAACGGCAACATCGCAACCTGACCATACGTTTCAACCCGTTTGACTAAGGCTGGAGGCCCCACTGTCGTCGTTAATGCAGGTTCAGTGGCAAACGGGTCTGTATGGCATACTATTCACAAGACACAATAAAGCACCAAAATCGCAACCCGACCATGCGTGCCAACCCGTTTGACTAAGGCCGGAAGCCCCACCGACGTCGTTAATGCAGGTTCAGTGGCAAACGGGTCTGTATGGCATACTATTCGCAATAGAAAGAAAGCGCCAAAATCACAACCCAACCATACGTGTCGACCCGTTTGACTAAGGACAAAAGCCCCACTGTCGTCGTTAATGCAGGTTCAGTGGCAAACGGGTCTGTATGGCATACTATTTGCAATACAAAGAAAGCGCCAAAATCACAACCCAATCATACGTGCCAACCCGTTTGACTAAGGCTGGAGGCCCCACTGTCGTCGTTAATGCAGGTTCAGTGGCAAACGGGTTTGTATGGCATACTATTCACAAGAACACGAAAGTTCCAAAATCGCAATCCGACTATAGGTTAAGATAAGGTTTTTATTTATTTAGTTGGTCTGTGTTATGACCGCGAGTGCTTTGTTCCGTACAGATAACTATTTCGAGTTAAGTACTTTTACTAGACAAATTATGCGAATGCTTTGTTGAAGAGAAAAGTTTTAAGTCTAGATTTAAAATTATCGACTGTGTCTGATTCTCGGACATCGGTTGGTAAATCATTCCAGAGCTTAGGGGCTAAGTAGGAAAATGACCTTCCACTTTTAGACACTTTTGATAGTCTAGGGATAATCAAGAGACCAGAATTTTGCGAACGTAGTGTGCGTGATGGATTGTATTCTGATAGTAATTCTCTAAGATATGAGGGTGCTAGGCCATTTAAAGCTTTGTAGGTGATTAGTGATATTTTAAATTGTATGCGATATTTAACTGGTAGCCAGTGTAAAGATGCCAGAATTGGGCTTATGTGGTCATACTTTTTAGATCGAGTAAGTACCCTTGCGGAAGCGTTTTGAACTAGCTGAAGCTTGTTTACTTGATTTGCATGGCATCCCTCGAGTAGCGAGTTACAATAGTCTATTCTAGAGGTCATAAAAGCATGGATAAGCTTCTCTGCGTCAGATGTAGACAGTATATGGCGTATTTTCGAGATATTTCTAAGATGGAAGAATGCTGTGCGGCAGACGTTGGCGATATGACTATCGAAGGATAAGTTGCTGTCGAACATCACACCTAAGTTCCTAACCGTGGAAGATGGCACCACAGTGCAGCCATCTATGTGCAACTTGTAATCTGACATATTATGTTTGTAGCGATTCGGTTCAATAATAAGTATCTCTGTCTTATTGGAGTTCAGCTTAAGAAAGTTATGTGCCATCCAGTCACTAAGATCGCTAAGGCAGTCTGTTAGCTTAGAAAACGTGTGTGTTTCGCTGGGATGTGAGGAGATGTAAAGCTGGGTATCATCCGCATAGCAGTGAAAACTTATGTTATGTTTCCTGATAATGTCTCCTAGAGGTAACATGTATAACGAGAACAGGATAGGACCTAAAACCGAACCCTGCGGTACACCGTATTTAACCAGGGAGTGATATGACTCTTCCTCGTTTACATAAACAAAGTGATAGCGATTGGTTAGATATGACCTAAACCAGGCTAGCGCCTGACCACTGATACCAACATAGTTTTCTAGTCTATTGAGTAAGACTGTATGATCTATTGTGTCAAAGGCTGCACTAAGGTCTAATAATATAAGAATTGAGATTTCACCACGATCGGATGTTAATAGGAGGTCATTTGTAACTCTAAGCAACGCTGTCTCTGTGCTATGGTGGGGCCTGAATCCTGATTGGAACTTTTCATATGTACTATTATTTGTCAAGAATGTGCGTAACTGGCTTGCCACTACCTTTTCTAATATTTTCGAAAGAAAAGGGAGATTTGAGATTGGTCTAAAGTTATTAAGCTCTCCCTGGTCAAGCTGCGTTTTTTTAATCAGCGGTTTAATAACTGCTAGTTTGAAAGCTGTTGGAACGTATCCTATTTCTAGCGATGAGTTAAAGATATTTAGAACCGGGGTTGACACTACAGGGAATACCTCTTTAAGCAGTTTTGTGGGAACGGGGTCTAATATACAGGATGATGATTTGGATGATGTAACTAGTCTAGAGAGCTCATCTATTGTAGTAGGTTTAAATGAATCAAGATGTTCGTATGGTAGTCTAGTGTTAAGTGAACTAACGGGTAGACTGGTGGCTGCCTGGGTAGCTACGATGTTTTCCCTTATAGCCGTAATTTTGTTAGAAAAGAAGTTCATGAAGTCGTTACTATTGTGTTGAAGTTTACTATTGGTTTCTGTTTGTTCTTTATTTCTAGTCAGTTTTGCAACGGTGCTGAAGAGGAAACGAGGGTTATTATGATTCTCATTTATAAGCTTGCTAAGATAGGTAGATCTGGCGGTTTTAATAGCCTGTCTGTATTGTTTAACACTCTCTTTCCATGCTGCACGCCATACCTCTAACTTTGTGCTTCTATAATTTCTTTCCATTTTCCTAGTTGCCTTTTTGAGTGCTGCGGTGTGATGATCATACCATGGAGCTGGCGGTTTTTCTTTGATTCTCTTTTTTCGAATGGGAGCAACGGCATCCAATGTGTTAGAACAGACATTGTTTAGGTTTTCTATTACAATATCTAGATCGTCACAGTTATCTGCTACATGTTTAATTTGGGACAGGTCTGGAAGAGTGCTAATAAATCTATCTTTAGTGGTGGAAATTATTGTTCTGGCTAATCTGTAGCATGTTGTGGATTGAGTGATCCTATCTAGAAGTACAGTGTATGACACAAGGTAATGGTCAGAAACTGCATCACTCTGAGGTGATATTTTGATGTCATTAATATTGAGCCCGAGTGACAGAATTAAGTCTAATGTGTGCTTACGAGTATGCGTTGGCCCTGTCACGTTTTGTCTAATATTGAGAGAATTTAGAACATCCATAAATGCACGTCCTAGTGCATCTTTTTGGGTTATCCACATGAATATTAAAATCACCAACGATAAGAGCTTTATCTACAGTGACTACAAGCTCAGACAGGAAATCTGCTATTTCTTTAAGGAAATCTGCATGGTGGCCCGGAGGTCTATAGATTGTAGCTAAGACAAAAGAGAGCCGTTTGTGGTTACGATCGGTTATTTCCGTATTTAACAACATTAGTTTGAATGATTTAAATTTTACTTCAGATTTTTGGTTTACTTTAAAAATTTTGTTGTATATTGTAGCTACACCACCCCCTCTCCCCTTTAATCGAGGTTCGTGTTTATAATAATAGTCTTGTGGGGTGGATTCGTTTAAACTAATGTAGTCGTCTGCTTTAAGCCAGGTTTCTGTTAAACAGAGTGCATCTAAGTTTTGGTCTGTAACTACTTCATTGACAATAGGTTCTTTATTGGTAAGCGATCTAATGTTAAGAAGGCCGAATTTTAACATTCGAGGTTCATCTGTTAATGTATTGTTTTCTAATTTTATATTAATCAGATTTGTACCAGATGTGGCAAGCGGTGCTCTGTATTTATTTGTTCGGGGAACAGATACAGTTGAAATGTGTTGATATTCTGGTAAGATTGACTCGAAGTGCTGGGATATAAGTGATCTTGACATATCACGGCAGCTAACAGATGGACGGTTAAGCCGATCCGTCTGTTGTCTGACTTGTACCCTGGATAGTCAGACTGTATTCGAAGTAAGACTATTGGTCAGATTTATAGAGAGAATCGCCCTTCCTTCCTGAGATGGATGGAGGCCATCTCTCTTTAGCAGGTCAGGTCTCCCCCGAAAATGCTTCCAATTGTCTATAAACCCTACGTTATGCTGAGGGCACCATTTTGACATCCAGTCGTGAAGAGACAATAATCTACTGTAAGTTTCATCCCCCCGGTAGGCGGGGAGGGGACCAGAGCATATTACATTGTCTGACATTGTTTTAGCAATTTCACATATCTCTTTAATATTATCTTTGGTGATCTCCGACTGGCGGAGTCTGGTGTCATTCGTGCCGGCGTGAATAACAATTTTAGAAAACTTACGCTTAGCATTAGCCAGCACTTTAAGTTTTGATCTAATGTCTGAAGACCTGGCTCCCGGTATACAATCGACTATGGTGGCTGGTGCCTCAATGTTCGCGTTCCTAAGTATCAAATCTCCAATGACCAAGGCACTTTTAACAGACGTCTCAGTCTGTGTATTGCTTAGAATATCGAACCTGTTTGAAATTACCAGGGGGGTCCCGGGTGGGCACCGGAAACGACCCCGCCGCCCGACAGCCACCCAGCCAGTCGGCCCCCCCGACCCAGATGATGGAACCGAGCCATGTGTATTACGTTTAACACTAGGCGCACCCGAAACAGTGTTTGTAGCATTAGCGGTATTAGCGTTTGTAGCATTAGAGGTATTAACGTTTGTAGCATTAGCGGTATTAACGTTTGTAGCATTAGCGGTATTAGCGTTTGTAGCATTAGAGGTATTAACGTTTGTAGCATTAGCGGTATTAACGTTTGTAGCATTAGCGGTATTAGCGTTTGTAGCATTAGCGGTATCGCCGTCATCAACTAGCGTTTGGATGCGCGCTTCTAGTTCTGCAATCTTCTCCGTCAGCCTTACTACTTCAATACACTTAGCACAAGTAAACCCCTCTGTGCTGATGGAAGAAGCTAAACTGTACATGTGGCAAGTAATGCAGGTTACAATAACAAGCGGAGTCTTACCGCTTTCATGTTGGGTGATGGCGTCTTCGGTCACCTGGACGCGGTCCGTGAAGCTACATCGCGAGGGAAGCTCACTCGCAGCACGCCCCGATCGCCTGCGGACGTCTGTAGCCAGTGTGATGTGAGGCACGCTGAATCTGCGACGGCCGGGCAGCGGCTCCTCCACGGCATCCCGATCGCTTTCATTCTGGGCGATGGCGTCTCCGTTCCCTCGAGCGCGGTCCGTGAAGCTGCACCGCGTAGGGTGTTCGCTTTTTGCACTTCTCGGTCGCTTGTGGATGTCTGGAGCCTGGGTGAACTGGGCGCTGTACGTCGCGTAGGATCTGCAATAACCGGGTATCAACTGCTCCACAGCTTCCCGCTCAGGTGAGGACAGGTCTGAATAGCATACAGTGGATGAGTCCGCCATTAGATCGGCAAAATGGTAACTAAAACCGGCACCTGTTTGTTGATGTTAGCGGGCTATATGCTAACACTGGGTGTTTAGCAGTGATAAATCGTTTCATATGGTAGTACTGCTCAATAGTCCTCACGGTAAAGTATTCTTGAGATAAACGAATATGTTATATTATATAAATAGGAACAAGGTAGTCAGAAAATAGGATTTGGATGATAAACTCGACGGAGCTCTGATGCACGACGTGGAAAGGTCACGTGATTTACATAAACAAAGTGATAGCGATTGACCACTGATACCAACATAGTTTTCTAATCTATTGAGTAAGATTGTGTGATCTATTGTGACAAAGGCTGCACTAAGGTCTAGTAATATAAGGATTGAGATTTCACCACGATCGGATGTTAATAGGAGGTCATTTGTAACTCTAAGCAGCGCTGTCTCTGTGCTATGGTGGGGCCTGAATCCTGATTGGAACTTTTTATATGTACTATTATTTGTCAAGAATGTGCGTAACTGGCCACTACTTTTTCTAATATTTTAGAAAGAAAAGGGAGATTTGAGATTGGTCTAAAGTTATTAAGCTCTCCCTGATCAAGCTGTGGTTTTTTAATCAGCGGTTTAATGTCACACAGGTTGGAGCGGACCCGAGATAGCTAAAGGGTCACGCCCCTTCCTAGTTTCCACCTTGAGGAGGTTCCCAAAGCCACCCCAATGACCAGACAGAGTATACTAAGTCTAAAATAAATCTTTATTTAAATATTTAAAAGTGAGGGGAAAGGGGAAAAGGCAAATTAAAACAACTCTCTCTTCTTGCTCCCAGGACTGAACTCTGCGTGGAGCAGAGGGTGGAACTCCTGTTTAGGGGCTCTCTGCTGTCCGTGGCGCCCTCCGCTTCTCCTGGAGGCAGAACAAAGGAAATGCAATGAGTATTTGGTTCAGTGTTTTCCGGCTACTTGCCACTTGTGTTCGTGGAGGTCGTGTCTGAGGTGGTGTTTTTCTTTTCTCGCCCTTAGGGTTCTCTTCAGGATTGTGTTGGAGCAGGGGTCGAGGATCTGCGTTCCAGGACCTCTCGTCCTTCTTCGGAGTTGTACTGCAAGATAGAGGTAAGTGGCACCACAAGGGTAAGTTCTTCGTACACTGGGGCTTTTCGTTCCTCCTCACAGGCGTACCAGAAGCAGCGATAAGTTATACTTCATAGACCTAAGTTGTACACAGACTAGAGCTTTCCGTTTCTCCTCACAGGCGTGCTGAGAGCAGAGGTAAATTACACTTCATAGACATAAGTGATACACAGACTGGGGCTTTTCGTTTCTCTTCACAAACATGCTAAAAGCAGAGGTAAGTTACACTTCATAGGCACAAGTGATACACAGACTGGGGCTTTTCGTTCTTCTTCACAGACGTGCTGAAAGCAGAGGTAAGTTACACTTCATAGGCACAAGTGATACACAGACTGGGGTTTTTCTTTCTCTTCACAGGCGTGCTGAAAGCAGAGGTAAGTTACACTTCGTTGACATATGTTGAAATCATACCTCACCCAACGCTCCTCCCGGAGGCGGTGGACTTACAGTGCCACGGCAGACAGGGCGTACGGGGCCGAACGCTTCCCTAGCTCTCCCCCTCCTATCTGGTTCCGGGGGTACTGAACAGGGGCGAACTCTTTGAAGAGGCTCCGCACGCAGGTGGTTAGTATGAATAGCTGCACACAACAATGGCCTTCGGCCCAAACAGAAAATACCAATAGGTTACTCACTCTGGTGCACAACGTGATTCACCACCGCCCTCTCTCAAGATCAGCGATGGTTAATGTGGTCACACTGAAGATCCTGATATTTGTTTCCCTTCACTTTCACTGGTCTAGCCTCAACGTGTTGGTATTCTCATACGGGGTCTCTGGGCTAAGGGCAACCTCTATCTCTAAAAGCACAGCACTGCACGCTTTAGTGTACATACACAAAATAAAGGTCAAGACTCACCCACAGCATCTCACACACACACTTCGTGAACTAAGGATATGGCCTGTTCAGTCTCAGGTCTCTCGTGTGGCTCGTCGGGCGTGGTTTTCAGCACAAAGGAAGAGATGTTTGGGGCTTATCAATGGATCTCCTGTCCGTTCCCACTACGCGTCGTTCGGCTCGCCCACGCTTCTTTCACCAATGGGGCCGAAGCTGTATAATAACACTCACAACACACTTCAAACAATTCCTCCTTCTCAAGGTTTGTATAATACTCCAGACGCTACTCACATATCAGCACATCAGTGATTCCATACTGTTTGTCCGTCTCATTCCAGTCACGTAGTGTATCGATCTCCTTTTCACCCAGTCACCTTCAATATGACTCTCTCCTAGCTGGAATTATTAACAGTCTTCCACTTCTTTCCCCAAGGGAATAGTTTCGTCATACACCAGCCTACAGAGCAGCCGAACAAAGCACCACAACAGGCACAACAGAGAAGCACACCGTTTGTGTTTTCAGGGCTCTTTTTATATCCAGCTCCTCCTCTTCAGTATCCTATCAGTGATCGCTTCGTTTATTATCCCCACCTGTATCTAATACGGGCTGATTTGTCTTCGGGGGAAACCCGGAAGTTCCGGTGTTTTCGCTTCCTTCCGGGCGGAACTCGTCGTCGGGTGGAACCCATCTTCCCTACTTTTTGTTCCGCCCTCACAAACCGTCACCTTGTGACATTAATATCTGCTAGTTTGAAAGCTGTTGGAATGTATCCTATTTCTAGGGATGAGTTAAAGATATTTAGTACCGGGGTTGACACTACAGGGAATACCTCTTTAAGTAATTTTGTGGGAACGGGGTCTAATATACAGGACGATGATTTGGATGATGTGACTAATTTAGAGAGCTCATCTATTGTAGTAGGTTTAAATGAATCAAGATGTTCATATGGTAATCTATTGTTAAATGAACTAATGGGTAGAGTGGTGGCTGCTTGGGTAGCTACGATGGAAGAAAACAAGCAACTATGGTTAATACAGATTGAAGAATAGTCGGGATGGTAACAATTCAGCCTTTCATCCCATCTAGAAAGATCAAAGATGATCTAAAATGATCTGCAAGTACAGTGTCAGTAAGAAGACTTCTGATTGAAGCTGAGCTGTTTGCAAGAAGCCCCCATAAAACACCATTGTTGAAAAACACATCAACTGGCCCAAAGAAAAATGGCGTAACATTTTGTGACCTGATGAGAGTAAAATTGTTCTCTTCGAGTCAAGTGGTTATGGGCAGAACCTCAGGTGACTCCCGGGTACTAAATTCAAGCCACAGTACACTATAAAGACAGTTAAATATGGTGGTGCAAAAATCATGGGATTGGGATGTTTTTCATACTACAGAGTTGGGCTTATTTATCTTATACAAGAGAAAAGGGATCAGTTTGAATACATCAAAATACTTGTTAAGATTATGTTGCCCTTGACCGCAGAGGAAATGCCCCTAAAATGGGTGTTTTAACAAGACAACAACCCCACATACACAAACAGGAGGGTAAAATCTTGGTTCCAGACAAAAAGGATTGAGGTTATTATGGAGTGTTGACCTCAATCCCCTGATCTCTACCCCATTGAAAACTTGTGGGGTGACAATAAAAATGCAATTTTTGTGACGTAAAACCTAAAAATGAACAGGAACTGTGGATCTTGGGGTAAAATAGCTGTTTCTGGGTGCCAGAAGTTGGTTGAGTTGATTTGACACAGATGTGCAGCAGATATAAACAACAATGGTTATGCAACTAAATATAAATAATTCAAAAGTTTAAAGTGTCTATAGAGAAAAATGTTGACACTGCTATTGTTTTTTTTATTTTTTTGAAAAGATTAATATTCATTTTATTTGCTTCCCTTTAAAAGAACAAGACAGAAGTGTAAACTGTGTTAATGCTTTGATTCGTAGTTGAATGTGTAATGTTTTCAAAAAAAATGTTTTGCACTTTATTCACTTTTATTAGTACACTGCTATTATTTTGAACACAACTGTATGTGTGAAACTATAGTAAATGACTGTTGTTAAGCAGCTGTTGCGTCACGCTCCCGTCCAGCAGATGGCGCAAACTCACCGCGTGTTACATAAAACAACAGAAGAAGAAGAAGAAGAAGAGAAGCTCACGAGCGGCATTAGTAAGTGTTGTGTTGTGTTGTTTTGCTTTTTATATGTGTGTTAATAATCTGTGTGTTATTTTTGTGGTGAACGGAGTTTTATTCTTGTTAATTGTAAATACTTTTGTTACCATACACTTTGTTTTCAGAGTGATTTTTGTAGTCAGGAAGATTTTGTTTCTTGATTTAACAAAGCTGCAGTCGTTTATTGAAATGAGGTTTTTGCGTGAATATAATAATGGTGATGTGTTTGTGTTCAGATATTCATCATGAGAGATCAGATGGATGTGATGTGCTGTAAATCAGTAGGAACTGATCTGTCCATGCTGGATATTGATGATTTGATGACAGAAATCTCTCAGCTGAAGAAAGAGGTGGCGTTACTGGAGTCAAAGCTCAGACAGAGAGATGAACTGAACACAAAGGTTTGTATAAATTAAAACTCTTATACACTCTTGTCATCATGATTGAGGTTTAAATGACACAGTGCTGGTCCAATAGTGAAAGTTCATTTGTTTTACTGTTTGTTATAATGTTATTTCCAGGATGTATCTGGTGTCTCTCTCTGTGGCTTTACTGATCAAACATCTACAGATCTTCTGGTTTCTGTCTGTAATGAAGACCAGAAGACATCAGTGAATCTGCTGGACTGTGGGATAGAAGTGAAACAAGAAGACACAGAAGCAGATGAAGGTGCTTTGATTTATTCAGGTATGTACAGTTTATCCTAAGACAATATTGGTCTTTGGTGGAGGTTGCTGAACATGTTCATACCGGGTGTGCCTCATAAGCCTTGAAAAGTGAAGCCTCTGGCTCTTTGATCGCCCCCTGGTGGCTGGCTGCAGTACAAGTCATAAACCCGCCCTCTCCATTCAAACAAATGGGACTCTGCTCTAAATAAAAAAATATTTACACTTCCAATAAAAGTTTCCGAAAGATAGTTTTAGTCCTTTTAAGTAGTTGTTATCACATTGATATATGTTCAAGTGTTCATTTTTGTGATAACTTTCATTTTAGCTAGTTATTTCATGCTATAGAAACAGGGCGTGTTATTAAGATTGGAGTCGTTCAATTGGTCACGCGAGCGTTTGGGCGGAAGTTTGATACCGCGGCTCCGCCTCTGGCTCCACGGACGATTCCTTCTGCTCATGCCCTGGCTCCAAACTGACGTTTTTACGTAACATGGCGGCGACCCTGGACGGACATTTTTGGCTTCAATTCATTACAATGGAGGGAGGCGACGTCGCGTCGTCCATCTTTTTTTACAGTCTATGGTTCATACACTCACACATTAAAAAGTACCTCACCCATGTAAACATAATGTTTATTAAATGTATTTAATATTTAAAAATGTCACTTAAACACAAAGTATGGAAAAATAAAAAAATGGTATATCCTCCTCCACGCTATATATAAAGGCTATGCATTTATCAGACACAGATATTATTTACTACTTGTCACTCTCGCTGTCATCATTTCTTGCCCTCTTAGCAAACAAGTATGGTTGATTATTCACTTGGCTTTCATTGCTTTGTAGGATATCCTTCTTTGGTAGACCTGATTATTCGACAAAGCTTGTTATATAATCATACCAATAACAACTTTACAATATAAAACTAAATTAAATTAGCAGCTTACTACTACACAATGTCATAAATAATAAATGTTGGCCAGTATTGACAAAATGTTTATAAAATGTATTTAATATTTAAAAATGTCACTTACACACAAAGTATGGTTAAAAACTGTTATAACCTCCTCCACGCTATATATAAAGGCTATGCATTTATCAGACACAGATATTATTTATTACTTAAATAATAAATGTTGGCCAGTATTGACATAAAAGACAGGAAAACTACAATTCCAGTTTCAAAAATGATCTGTATTATGTTTTTTTTACCGTGTCATATTGTTCATAATGATTTTCTTTTTTTTATTGCAGACCTGATGAAGGCAAAAGAAGAAATCACAAATGCAAGAGAACAGATAGATCAAGGTGATTTGATTTATTTATCTGCCTCTAATGTTTAACCATTAATGACAAAGACACAAACACAATTATAGTTGCAGAAGTTCTCAGTGCATTTTTTACTGTGTCATATTGTTCATAATGATTTTCTCTGTTCATTTTAGATCTGAAAGTAACAAAGGAGGAAATTTCACAACTCAATGAAATGGAGGAGAAACCTCATCATTTGATACCCAAAGAAGAATCTCTGAGCTGCTCGATTACTGTGAGGAATTTGTCATCTAAAAGAAACAACAAGCAAAGGGCAACAGCCAAGGATGCTCTTACTTGCCCTCAGTGTGGAGAGACCTTCACATATAAATCTGTACTTAATAAGCACATGAGACTTCACACTGGAGAAAAACCTTACAGATGTGATCAGTGTGGAAAAAGTTTCATTCGTAAGATTGAACTCAACAGGCACATGAGGATTCACACTAAAGAAAGGCCTTACAAATGTGATCAGTGTGGAAAGAACTTCAGGTATAAATGGCACCTTACTGACCACACGAAAATTCACACTGGAGAAAAGCCTTACAGATGTGATCATTGTGGAAAGAGTTTTCTTCGTAGGTTTAATCTCGACGTGCACATAAGAATTCACTCTGGAGAAAAACCTTACACATGTGATCAGTGTGGAAAGAGTTTCATTTGTAAGACTGACCTTAATCAGCACATAATAATTCACACTGGAGACAAACCTTACAGATGTGATCAGTGTGGAAAGAGTTATGGTCGTAAGAGCGATCTCAAAGGGCACTTGAGTATTCACACTAAAGAAAGGCCTTACAAATGTGATCATTGTGGAAAGAACTTCAAGTATAAATGGCACCTTAATGAACACACAAGAATTCACACTGGAGAAAAGCCTTACGGCTGTGATCAGTGTGGGAAAACCTTCAATAGAAAATCGCATTTAAGTAATCACACAAAAATTCACACTGGAGAAAAGCCTTACAGATGTGATCAATGTGGAATGAGTTTTCTTTGTAGGTTTAATCTCAACGTGCACATAAGAATTCACACTGGAGAAAAACCTTGCATCTGTGATCAGTGTGGAAAGAGTTTCTATCATAAGATTTATCTCAATAGGCACATGAAGATTCACACTAAACAAAGGCCTTAAAATGCCCCTACTACGGTGATTTTCATATTTGTAAAGTTCAGATGCAAAAACCACTAAACGCAACCTCGGTCAAAAATGAGATGATAATATTAACCGAATGCTTTTGGCATGTATTATACGTTCATCAATTAGTTTTGCTTCAAATGCGCTTAAAGGCACACTGCCAAACTTTTTGGCCACTAGGGGTCGCTAGACATGTATTTTTCATGCCTAGCACCCCTAGAGGCCACAAGCGCCGCAGCACTGTCGCAAAGGAAAAGAACTAGCCAACCTTAAAACTAAACTAAAAACTAAACCTTTAAAACGTTAAACGATCAACATTTTGAGGCATCAGGGAGAAACGCAGTCATGTTACAACTTTCTGATGAGGAACTCAGAAGCCATTTCTCAATCTTAAGGTTGCTGCCTCCGGATGTCGTATTTCTAAGCTGCATACGTCATCAAGACTGCCTTATTTCAGAATATTAACAATTATAAACTTGACTATTATACTTAGTTAATCGTAAATTGTTGCAGTATGCTCATGACTTGCGAATGTAATGCTCAGTTTACCTTAATAAACCAAGCTTGATGACGTATGCAGCCTGCATATTTGACCTCCGGAGGCTGCAGTCTTCCAATTGAGAAATGACCAGAAGTATTTCCTTGCCTTTTTCGAAACAAATATTGTTGCATCGTCCCTCTCTTCCTCGCCACCAGGATTTTCCGCAATGGCGCTCGTTTTCCTCTCTTTTGTGTCAAAATTGTCGCTCCGAATCCAAGTAAACCGATGTGTTCACGTCTGCCGCTTTGTAATATGTCACGTGAGTGACAGCGGAACGCAGCAAGTGAGGAAGAGAGAAATGCTCGGATCTAATTGGTGAATGAATAGGGTTTGGTTTTACACTGTTTAAGTTTGAGCAAGTTTGACTGACTGCTATAGCGTCCTGGATTGTAATGTAAATACCATAGACAGTAAAAGAAATGAAAAAAAACAAGCAATACGATTAATACCGATTGAAGAATAGTCAGGATGTAAAGATTCAGCCTTTCATCCCCTCTAGAAAGATCAAAGATGATCTAAAATGATCTGTAAGTACAGTGACAGTCAGAAGACATCTGATTGAAGCTGAGCTGTTTGCAAGAAGCCCCCATAAAGCACCATTGTTAAAAAACACATCAACTGGCCGAAAGAAAAATGGCGTAACATTTTCTGACGTGATGAGAGTAAAATTGTTCTCTTCGAGTCAAGTGGTTATCGGCAGAACCTCAGGCGACTCCCGGGTACTGAATTCAAGCCACAGTACACTATAAAGACAGTTAAACATGGTGGTGCAAAAATCATGGGATTGGGATGTTTTTCATACTACAGTGTTTGGCTTATTTATCTTATACAAGAGAAAAGGGATCAGTTTGAATACATCAAAATACTTGATAAGATTATGTTGCCCTTGACCGAAGAGGAAATGCCCCTAAAATGGGTGTTTCAACAAGACAACAACCCCACATACACAAACAGGAGGGTAAAATCTTGGTTCCAGACAAAAATGATTGAGGTTATTATGGAGTGTCCAGCTCAATCCCCTGATCTCTACCCTATTGAAAACTTGTGGGGTGACAATAAAAATGCAATTTTTGACGTAAAACCTAAAAATGAACAGGAACTGTGGATCTTGGGCTAAAATATCTGTTTCTGGGTGCCGGTTGTTTGAGTTGATTTGACACAGATGTGCAGCAGATATAAACAACAATGGTTATGCAACTAAATAATTCAATAGTTTAAAGCAAAGTTAAATCTTTTTAACGTTTTAAGTGTCTACAGAGAAAAATGTTGACACTGCCTTTTTTTTAACAGATTAATATTCATTTTATTTGTTTCCCTTTAAAAGAACAAGACAAACTTGTAAACTCTGTTAATGCTTTGATTTGTAATTGAATGTGTAATGTTTACAATACATTTGAAATATGAAAATAAACCATTTTTAAAAATTTTGCACTTTGTTCACTTTTATTACTACACTGCTATTATTTTATACACAACTGTATGTGTGTAACTATGGTAAATGACTGTTGTCAAGCAGCTGTTGCGTCATCCTCCCGTCCAGCAGATGGCGCAAACTCACCGCGTGTTACAAAAAACAACAGAAGAAGAAGCGCACAGTTCGAGCAGTAGTAAGTGTTGTGTTGTTTTTGCTTTTTATTTGTGTGTGAATAATGTGTGTGTTATCTTTGTGGTGAACGAAGTTTATTATTGCGTACTGTAAATACTTATTTTGTTACCATACACTTTGTTTCCAGAGTTATTTTGTAGTCAGGAAGATTTTGATTCTTGATTTAACAAAGCTGCAGTTTTTTTTTTTTTTTTTGAAATAATGTTTTTTGTGTGAATATTATAATGGTGATGTGCTTGTGTTCAGATGTTCATCATGAGAGATGAGATGGATGTGATGTGCTGTAAATCAGTAGGAACTGATCTGTCCATGCTGGATATTGATGATTTGATGACAGAAATCTCTCAGCTGAAGAAAGAGGTGGCGTTACTGGAGTCAAAGCTCAGACAGAGAGATGAACTCAACACAAAGGTTTGTATAAATTAAAACACTTAAACACTTTTTGTCATCATGATTGAGGTTTGTGTGTTCAGTGTTGATCCTATAGTGAAAGTACATCATCACAGTCTGTTTGTTATAATGTTATTTCCAGGATGTATCTGGTGTCTCTCTCTGTGGCTTTACTGATCAAACATCTACAGATCTTCTGGTTTCTGTCTGTAATGAAGATCAGAAGACATCAGTGAATCTGCTGGACTGTGGGATAGAAGTGAAACAAGAAGACACAGAAGCAGATGAAGGTTATGTGATTCATTCAGGTATGGTCTTTGGTGGAGGTTGCTGAACATTTTTATACACTCACACATTAAGAAGTACCTCACCCATTTAACCATAATGTTTATAAAATGTATTTAATATTTGAAGTTGTCACTTAAACACAAAGTATGGTTAAAAATGTTATAACCTCCTCCACGCTATATATAAAGGCTATGCATTTATCAGACACAGATATTATTTATTCCTTGTCACTCATGCTGTCGTCATTTCATGCCCTCTTAGCAAACAAGTATGGTTGTTTATTCACTTGGCTTTCATTGCTTTGTAGGATATCCTTATTTGGTAGACCTGATAATTAGACCAAGCTTGGTATATAATCATACCAATAACAATTTTACAATATAAAACTAAATAAAATTAGCAGCTAACTATAAGCTATGCATTTATCAGGCACAGATATTATTTATTACTTAAATAATAAATGTTGGCCAGTATTGACATAAAAGACAGGAAAACTACAATTGCAGTTTCAAAAATGATCAGTATTATGTTTTTTTACCCTGTCATATTGTTCATAATGATTTTCTTTTTTCATTTCAGACCTGATGAAGCCAAAAGAAGAAATCACATATGCAAGAGAACAGATAGATCAAGGTGATTTGATTTATTTATCTGCCTCTAATGTTTAACCAGTAACGACAAAGACACAAACACAAATATAGCTGCAAGCAGCGATGGCGGGCCCTCGCACGTTTTTTTACCGCTACACTGTGCTTCCGAGAAAACGATGCCAGTGGGCATGTGCATAAAGTGGGTAAATATCAGTGGACTATTTCATGTTGCTACTGACCCATTTAGGTACAGTAGGTAAAAGAAACCCCACATTTTAGACAAACGGGTGCCCTAGTCAGCCACTAAATAGACACGCCTTCATCTGACGTTTTTGTCAACACTTAACAGCCGACAACTCTGATGTGTGTGCCAAATTTAAATTTAATCTAAGCACGCCAAGAGTAAATATGCATGAAATAAAAGTAAAGTTTGATGCGTTGCCATGGGAACAGCATTGGAGATGTCAAAAATTCCTTCGCAATTTAGCATCTACAATGTCTCGCCATCATGTTGACCACTTTTGGTGTTAATCGCATGAATATCCTAAAAGGTGTATTTAAAAGAACATTGCATGGAACTGTCAAAAAATCCACCTTTGTGACTGACACACTTCCTGGCACCTGGTGGTGGCGCTATGCCCGGGAGTCACAATAGGCACATCAATGCGATCGGAATCTTCAGACAAACAAACACCCCGCGTGTCATCACAATAAGACCTTTTTTACCGTAGATAATAAACACTTTTTGTTTCTCTGATTTCGCCATGAATTTGTCGCCTCGCCATGACAGAACCGTTCAAGATGTCAAAAATCCCTTAGCAATTTATCATCTATAATGTCTCGGCATCATGTTGAACTTGTTGGGTGTCAATCGCATGAATCCTCTAGAAGGAGTATTTAAAAGTTCACAGCATATAACTGTCAGCTTTATGCTGGAAAATGAAAGCAAAGTTTGACGCGTTGCCATGGGAACAGCGTTTGAGATATAAAAAATCCCTTTTCGCAATTTAGCAAGTACAATGTCTCTGCATCATGATCACCACGTTTGGTGTCAATCCCATGAATCCCCTAGAAGGAGTATTTAAAAGTTTACCGCATGCATTTTTTAAACAATCCAAAATGGCCGACTTCCTGTTGGGTGGAGCTAAAATGTTTGAGGGCGAAAGTTGTTTGGGTCGATGAGATCTATATGCGTACCAACTCTCGTGCATGTGCGTACATGTTTGCCCGATCTGTGCACAAATTTTTGTTTTTGCATTACAGGGGGCGCTACAGAGCCCCCCTGCCACGCCCGTTACGCTGACGTCTCTGCCAATTTTCAATAGTTTTTGAGTATGTTAAGGCCCCCAAAATGTAAATTAAAAAAAAAAAAAAATCCGAGCAAAAGCAATAGGGCTTTGCACCTTTCGGTGCAGGCCTGCTCCTCAGTGCTCGGGCCCTAATTATAGTTGCAGAAGTTCTCAGTGCATTTTTTACCGTGTCAGATTCTTCATAATGATTTTCTCTGTTCATTTTTGATCTGAAAGTGCTAAAGGAGGAAATTTCACAACTCAATGAAATGGAGGAGAAACCTCATCATATGATACCCAAGGAAGAATCTTTGAGCTGCTCGATAACTGTGAGGAATTTGTCACCTAAAAGAAACAACAAGCAAAAGGCAACAGCCAAGGATGCTCTTATTTGCCCTCAGTGTGGAAAGACTTTCACATATAAATATATACTTAATAAGCACATGAGAGTTCACACTGGAGAAAAACCTTACAGATGTGATCAGTGTGGAAAAAGTTTCACGAATAAAAGCCACCTTAAGGAGCATACGAGAATCCACACTGGAGAAAAGCCTCACAGATGTGATCAATGTGGAAAGAATTTTCTTCGTAGGTTTAATCTCAACAAGCACATAAGAATTCACACTGGAGAAAAACCTTACACATGTGATCAGTGTGGAAAAACCTTCAATAGAAAATCGCATTTCAATGAGCACACAAAAATTCACACTGGAGAAAAGCCTTACAGATGTGATCAATGTGGAAAGAGTTTTATTCGTAGGTTTAATCTCAACTTGCACATAAGAATTCACACTGGAGAAAAACCTTATAGCTGTGATCAGTGTGAAAAGAGTTTCATTCACAAGACTTATCTCAATAGGCACATGAGGATTCACACTAAAGAAAGGCTTTAAAATACCCCTACTACGGTGATTTTCGTATTTGAAAAGTTCAGATGCAAAAACCACTAAACGCAACCTCGGTCAAAAATGAGATGATGATATTAACCGAATGCTTTTGGCATGTATTATACGTTCATCAAGTAGTTTTGCTTCAAATCTGCTTAATCCCAGCCTCAGACCATTCAGAAATACCAGTTTGTGGACCGAATTCATTAAGAGTCTGATAGAAATTTCATTTTTATAAGAAAACACATCAGGGCGGTTCTAGACCCTTTTTAGGGGGGACTTCAGCCACCCTGTCTGTCATCTTTGCCACCCTACAATTATTAAATTTATCAAAATATCAGATATACAGTTATGTTCAAAATAATAGCAGTGCAACATCAGTAACGTGATAAACCCCTGTTATCCGTAATAGTTTTATTTCTGCATTAGAAATGATTTACTTACAGATGTAGTAGTGTAATAGAAAAACAATAGACCCATTTGTCATGATATCCACACTACTTGTTATGAGTTATAGACTCGTTTATTAAAGGTGGCTTGATCAAAATAATGCTTTAAAATGGCAACAAAAACCCAAACACATGGAAGAAAATAAGCAATACGGTTAATACAGATTGAAGAATAGTCAGGATGTAAAGATTCAGCCTTTCATCCCCTTTAGAAAGATCAAAGATGATCTAAAATGATCTGTAAGTACAAAGACATCCGATTGAAGCTGAGCTGTTTGCAAGAAGCCCCCATAAAGCAACATTGTTGAAAAACACATCAACTGGCCGAAAGAAAAATGGCGTAACATTTTCTGACGTGATGAGAGTAAAATTGTTCTCTTCGAGTCAAGTGGTTATGGGCAGAACCTCAGGTGTTAAAGATGTTTAAAGACAGTTAAACATGGTGATGCAAAAAGCATGGGTTTGGGATGTTTTTCCATACTACCGTGTTGGGCTTATTTATCTTATACAAGAGAAAAGGGATCAGTTTGAATACATCAAAATACTTGTTAAGATTATGTTGCCCTTGACTGAAGAGGAAATGCCCCTAAAATGGGTGTTTCAACAAGACAAATCTGGTTCCAGACAAAAAGGATTGAGGTTATTATGGAGTGTCGAGCTCAATCCCCTGATCTCTACCCCATTGAAAAGTTGTGGGGTGACAATAAAAATGCAATTTTTGACGTAAAACCTAAAAATGAACAGGAACTGTGGATCTTGGACTAAAATATCTGTTTCTGGGTGCCAGAAGTTGGTTGAGTTGATTTGACACCACTGATCTATATAAATGACTGGATTGCTCATGACGTCACACTTGTGAAGCCACCGCGCCGCCATGTTGGTATACCCAAACGTTCTATTAAATCAATGGACGTTGTCAGATTTTAATGATAAAACATCACTTTACTTGTCTTCGTTTTTATATGTGAAGTTACCCTGTACATTATTACAACACAAACGTCCAAAGCATGTAAATAGTTATTTACTGAAAGTTGTACATTTTGCGTTTTAATCAGTTATTATACATTCATCTTTATTACAGTATCAGATCAGCAGACAGACCGCAGCATATTTAGTATTAATGACAATAAACGTGCTCATTCTGAAATCTAAATAAATAATCATGCATTGTACCGTATGTGCATGCAATAATTTGCTAGTTTTGTAATTATGTTATCTTAACTTACAAGTTACCTAAACTTATTTAGAGAAATAACGCTGACCATCACAGTGTAGCTGAATGTCAAAAAAAAAAACTATTTATACCGGTGTCATTAACAAATGCAACAGACACACTCACCTTAACGGTTTTTTATAAATCCATTATCCTGCCTGATTAAAACATAAACATTGCAAATAACACCAGAATTAACAAATAATTAACGTACACATATCCTAAAAATGAACCTTGTGTAACTGATATGCTGTAAAGGGGGTAAATTTTGATCATGATTTTGAATGGAAGTCAATGACGCTCTCTGCCGGTTGGGTATACCAAGATGGCGGCTCGATCTCTGTGCTGGCTTCACCTCACGCAGTTACGTCAAGCGTTCTATGCGCAATCCAGTCATTTATATAGATCAGTGTTTGAGACAGATGTGCAGCAGATATCAACAACAATGGTTATGCAACTAAATATTTTCTTCAGTTTTAAGTGTCTTCAGAGAAAAATGTTGACACTGCTATTGTTTTTTTTATTGTTTTTTTAACAGATTAATATTCATTTTATTTGCTTCCCTTTAAAAGAACAAGACAAAATTGTAAACTGTGTTAATGCTTTGATTTGTAGTTGAATGTGTAATGTTTTCAATACATTTGAAATAAACTGTTTTTAATTTTTTTTTGCACTTAATTCACTTTGATTAGTACACTGCTACTATTTTGAACACAACTGTATGTGTGTAACTATAGTGAATAACTGTTGATAAGCAGCTGTTGCGTCATCCTCCCGTCCATCAGATGGCGCAAACTCACCGCGCGTTATATAAAGCAACAGAAGAAGAAGAGAAGTGCACAGTTCTTGCAGTAGTAAGTGTTGTGTTGTGTTTGCTTTTTATATGTGTGTTAATAATCTGTGTGTTATCTTTGTGGTGAACGAAGTTTTATTCTTGCTCACTGTACATAGTTTTTTACTATATACTTTGTTTCCAGAGTTATTTTTGTAGTCAGGAAGGTTTTGTTTCTTAATTTAACAAAGCTGCAGTCGTTTATTGAAAATGTGTTTTTTTGTGTGAATATTATAATGGTGATGTGTTTGTGTTCAGATGTTCATCATGAGAGATCAGATGGATGTGATGTGCTGTAAATCAGTAGGAACTGATCTGTCCATGCTGGATATTGATGATTTGATGACAGAAATCTCTCAGCTGAAGAAAGAGGTGGCGTTACTGGAGTCAAAGCTCAGACAGAGAGATGAACTCAACACAAAGGTTTGTATAAATTAAAACACTTAAACACTCTTTATCATCACGATTGAGGTTTGTGTGTTCAGTGTTGATCCTATAGTGAAAGTACATCATCACAGTCTGTTTGTTTTAATGTTATTTTCAGGATGTATCTGGTGTCTCTCTCTGTGGCTTTACTGATCAAACATCTACAGATCTTCTGGTTTCTGTCTGTAATGAAGACCAGAAGACATCAGTGAATCTGCTGGACTGTGGGATAGAAGTGAAACAAGAAGACACAGAAGCAGATGAAGGTGATTTGATTTATTCAGGTATGGTCTTTGGTGGAGGTTGCTGAAAATTTTTATACACTCACACATTAAAAAGTACCTCACCCATTTAACCATAATGTTTATTAAATGTATTTAATATTTAAAAATGTCACTTAAACACAAAGTATGGCTAAAAATGTTATAACCTCATCCACGCTATATATAAAGGCTATGCATTTATCATACACAGATATAATTTATTATTTGTCACTCAACCTGTCATATTTTCTTGCCCTCTTAGCAAACAAGTATGGTTGTTTATTCACTTTTATTGCTTTGTAGGATATCCTTTTTTGGTATACCTGGGCCCGTATGTATAAAACATCTCAAAAATGCTCTTAAGAATAGTCTTAAGCTATGACTTAAGTGTCAAAAAATTCTTAGTAAGGAGTAGGACCAGTCCGAGAATAGGAGACGTTTATAAAGAAGCTGAAAGTAACTTTCAGTAAAGTGTAAGACTCATTCTTAAGTGCTGACTTAAGTGCCGCAAACTGAGGACTACAATGATTTCAAACTAAAATGGCCGCCCTTAAACTCTGAATCAGCCAAATTAGAATGCCGGCAATAGTATACAGTCACAGCAGCATGTGACACCATAAATTCATGAATCATGAAGACATTACAATTATATTAGTATTTTAATTTAAATTTGCTTCAAGAAATGTTTAACAATATTACAAATAAGTACATGCATTTATTTTACACGATTTTGCACTATTTTAATTAAGTTTCAACCTGTTAATGAAATATACAAACGTAATACTATTTAAAAAGTTTAAGATGATGAATCACATCATTTGATTTCACTCACAAGCTGTTTATAAAAAAGCCTAAAGTTTGCAAACACTTAGATAAAAAAATACTTTGATGATCAAGCCTGAACAAGATGATCAAGTTAAGTTGGATTTCTCAACTTAAAAACCATTATATTGTTTGCCATCTTTGTCACTTTCACCTTTGGCTTGCTCACTGCTAACATTATGGTTTGGGTCAGGGTTTTATACTCTATTTAATATCACTTTACATGTAATGGTGTTACTGCAATCTTGAACATACTAAACTTTTTTTGGGTTAATAATGCTATTGTAAATTTAATTGACATTTTATGGTATTTTATTTACCTGTCATAAACTGTAAAACGTAAAAGTAGCTCTACTTTAAAAAACTTCAATTGGTACCACCTATTATTTAAACATTTTTAATTATTTCACTTAAAATCAGAAAATTTAAGTTGATAAAACATCATATTTTTTAGGCCTTATCTGTAATTTTATCCAACTTTTTACAATGTAGACCTCTCCAGCTCTCTTAAATAATTTAGGAGCTGAGACCTAGCCTTAACACTTATGAGACTTTATAAATCACATTTATTCTTATGTCTTGGAATAAGAGTAAAATTATGTCATTCTTAAAATTTTGACACAGTTAAGACAAAAATGTTACTCTGAGTGGCTTTATACATATGGGCCCTGATTATTACACAAAGCTTGTTATATAATCATACCAATAACAATTTTACAATATAAAACTAAATTAAATTAGCAGCTTAATTGTGCTTTGTTCTGCTTTCACCTCACTCCAGTCTAAACTAAAAAAACCTTTACTTCATAATGTCATAAACAATAAATGTTGGCCAGTATTGACAAAATGTTTATAAAATGTATTTAATATTTAAAAATGTCACTTACACACAAAGTATGGTTAAAAACTGTTATAACCTCCTCCACACTATATATAAAGGCTATGCATTTATCAGACACAGATATTATTTATTACTTAAATGTTGGCCAGTATGACATAAAAGACAGGAAAACTACAATTCCAGTTTCAAAAATGATTGGTATTATGTTTTTTTACCGTGTCATATTGTTCATAATGATTTTCTTTTTTTCATTGTAGACCTGATGAAGCCAAAAGAAGAAATCACAAATTCAAGAGAACAGACAGATCAAGGTGATTTGATTTATTTATCTGCCTCTAATGTTTAACCAGTAATGACAAAGACACAAACACAATTATTGTTGCTGAAGTTCTCGGTGCATTTTTTACTGTGTCAGATTCTTCATAATGATTTTCTCTGTTCATTTTAGATCAGAAAGTGGTAAAGGAGGAAATTTCACAACTCAATGAAATGGAGGAGAAACCTCATCATTTGATACCCAAAGAAGAATCTCTGAGCTGCTCGATAACTGTGAGGAATTTGTCACCTAAAAGGAACAACAAGCAAAAGGCAACAACCAATGATGCTCTTACTTGCCCTCAGTGTGGAAAGACCTTCACATATAAATCTATACTTAATAATCACATGAGACTTCACACTGGAGAAAGACCTTACACATGTGATCAGTGTGGGAAAAGTTTCACGAATAAATGGCACCTTAATGAGCACAAGAGAATCCACACTGGAGAAAAGCCTCACAGATGTGATCAATGTGGAAAGAGTTTTCTTCGTAGGTTTAATCTCAACGTGCACATAAGAATTCACACTGGAGAAAAGCCTTAAAATGTCCCTACTACGTTGATTTTCGTATTTGAAAAGTTCAGATGCAAAAACCACTAAATGCTTGGTCAAAAGTGAGTTAATAATATAAAATAGTATTTGATGCGTTCGACTTTGCTCCTCAAACGTGACACCCAAATACAGCATTATAAGTCTTGAATGAGAAGTAAGAGTCAAACAAATGTTCGGTAGTGAACTAATTGTTTACAGTTTTTATGTTGCAATTCGGTCAGAAACGTCAAGAATGTGAGGCGAACAAATCGTTTTGGATTAAATGGCTTGGATATTCCATTTCCTTGGACTCTTGGGGATTTATGATCAATTTCTTTTGGACAATTTTACCAAAGTGGATAAAGGGAAAATTTTGAAGATAAGTAAACACACAGAAGTAAGAAAACAAGCAACTACGATAAGATTTAGCCTTTCATCCCCTCTAGAAAGATCAAAGATGATCAAAAATGATCTGTAAGTACAGTGACAGTGAGAAGACATCCGATTGAAGCTGAGCTGTTTGCAAGAAGCCCCCATAAAGAACCATTGTTGAAAAAAAGGCATGAGCAGAATCACATCAACACATAAATGGCCCAAAGAAAAATGGCTTAAGATGATGAGAATAAAATTGTTCTTTTTGCAATAAGCGTCTGGTCCGAATTTTACTTCCAGTTTCTGTTTGTTTAATAGTCTGACTAGTTGCTGAAACTGAACTCTTAAACAAATACCTTGTCGAAAATAACAATGTTTTGGGTTCCTATGTAATCTACGTGTTATTTTGCTTGTTATATAAATAAACTACTTTAAAAGGACTTTGTTGTTATTTATTCTTCGCAGAGTTTACCGGAACTTACGTGATGACACGAAAGCCGCGTGTTTTTGTTGTTACTGCTGAAACTGTCTATAAAGACAGTTAAACATGGTTGTGCAAAAATCATGGTATTGGGATGTTTTTCATACTACTGTGTATGTTGTATAGAGAAAAAGGATCAGTTTGAATACATCAGAAAATTTAATAAGATTATGTTGCCCTTGGCTGAAGAGGAAATGCCCCTCAAATGGGTGTTTCAACAAGACAACAACCACAAACACACAAGCAAGAGGGCAAAATCTTGGTTCCACACAAAAAGGATTGAGGTTATTATGGAGTGTCCAGCTCAATCCCCTGATCTCTACCCCATTGAAAACTTGTGGGGTGACAATAAAAATGCAGTTTTTGACGTAAAACCTAAAAATTAACAGGAACTGTGGCTCTTGGGGTAAAATATCTGTTTCTGGGTGCCAGAAGTTGGTTGGGTTGATTTGACACAGATGTGCAGCAAATATAAATAATTCAATAGTTTAAAGTGAAGTTAAATCTCAAGAAATTATTTCAGTTTATAAGGTTCTAAAGAGAAAAATGTTAACACTGCTATTTTTTTTTTAACATTAATATTCATTTTATTTGCTTCCCTTTAAAGAACAAGACAGACTAGTAAACTGTGTTAATGCTTTGATTCGTAGTTGAATGTGTAATGTTTTCAATACATTTGAAATAAACTCGGTTTTAAAACTTTTTTTGCACCTTATTCACTTTTATTAGTACACTGCTATTATTTTATACACAACTGTATGTGTGCAACAATGGTGAATAACTGTTGTCAAGCAGCTGTTGCGTCACGCTCCCGTCCAGCAGATGGCGCAAACTCACCGCGTGTTACATAAAACAACAGAAGAAGAAGAAGAAGAAGAGAAACTCGATACGAGCAGCAGTAAGTGTTGTGTTGTTTTTGCTTTTTATATGTGTGTTAATAATCTGTGTGTTATCTTTGTGGTGAACGAAGTTTTATTCTTGCTCACTGTACATAGTTTTTTACTATATACTTTGTTTCCAGAGTTATTTTTGTAGTCAGGAAGGTTTTGTTTCTTAATTTAACAAAGCTGCAGTCGTTTATTTAAATAATGTTTTTGTGTGAATATTATAATGGTGATGTGTTTGTGTTCAGATGTTCATCATGAGAGATCAGATGGATGTGATGTGCTGTAAATCAGTAGGAACTGATCTGTCCATGCTGGATATTGATGATTTGATGACAGAAATCTCTCAGCTGAAGAAAGAGGTGGCGTTACTGGAGTCAAAGCTCAGACAGAGAGATGAACTCAACACAAAGGTTTGTATAAATTAAAACACTTAAACACTCTTTGTCATCATGATTAAGGTTTGTGTGTTCAGTGTTGATCCTATTAAGAATGACGACATGCGTCACGGTAGCTTGCTGTCACGTGACAAATTGAGCCCGTCCACCATTTTGGGAGGGCACGCTAACGGTTGCCAGGAGCAACAGTGTATGAGCAATTCAAAGACGGAGCGGGAAAGAGCAGAAATTGCAATATAAATTTCGAGGAAAATTTAGCAGAAATGGAGAAGAATGCGGCAGAAGAAAAGGGTCCTTACAGGGAGAAGCTTACAACCAATGCCAAACAGAGATATTTAGAGAAGCTCGCGGATATTAAAAACGTCAATCCATACGAGGTGCCTGTAGCTGAGTGGAAGAGAGACCTAGACTCTTTACAACCTTGCACGTATTTGGAAATCGTTAATTACTTGGTTTTCGGCATCAGTTATTACACTATGCAAGAATTTTAAAGCCTGAAGTCATTGGAAAGCTACGAAACATTCTGCTGCGGCTGGGTGCGGGACTTGGTCATCTAACGTTACAGCCTCCAAATTGTGAAAAAAACCATTGTACTGCCAAATGTAAGTTGCTTCACCTTTAGTCAAGTCACTTTTATTTATATAGTGCTTTTTACAATCCAGATTATATCAAAGCAGCTTAACAGTAATTACAGGAAGATAACAAAGTTTGCTTCTGCTGTACAGCAGCTGTGGATCAAACAGTGATGTATCATCCAGCTCAGTTAAGTTCAAATGAAATAGTGTCTATATATATATATATATATACACACACACACACACACACATGTTTGTTAATGTGTTACATGCAGTGATGTACATTCTATGTCTTTGTAAAAGAGTACAAAAATAGTGTCAATGCAGGCAGATCAATTTTTTTATTGACTATAAGGTGAATATTATGTTGTATGAAAATGCAGAGAACACACTCTCATCGACTCGGAGATGCGGTCAAAAGTAATGTCCTTTCTTCTAACTGCAGCCACCCAAGAAATCCGACGAGACATGCTCTCCTTGAAACTTTTTCCATTTAGGGAAACGAAAAAACCATAACAAATGGTTCCTAGACTTTCCACGACAATCGTGGGAGACACTGGAGCAATTTTTACACAGCAGTGTTTTCCAGGCATTCTAAAATAGCGCGAAAACCTCCTCTACTACCAATACAAACAATGAACGAGTTTGGCGGGTTACCACCCAAAATGGTGGAAAGGGGAGGATGACATCTCCTCATTCTCAATAGTGAAAGTACATCATCACAACCTGTTTGTTTTAATGTTATTTTCAGGATGTATCTGGTGTCTCTCTCTGTGGCTTTACTGATCAAACATCTACAGATCTTCTGGTTTCTGTCTGTAATGAAGACCAGAAGACATCAGTGAATCTGCTGGACTGCGGGATAGAAGTGAAACAAGAAGACACAGAAGCAGATGAAGGTGATTTGATTTATTCAGGTATGTACAGTTTTTCCGAGACAAAATTGGTCTTTGGTGGTGGTTGATGAACATTTTGCACACACACATTAAAAGTACCTCACCTAGTGATGGGAGAAACAAAGCTTTTCGAAAGCTTCGAATCAATTGAACAATTGCTTCGAAAATTGATTCAGTTTTTCGAAGCAGCTCGAAACACCACACACGCTGGCGACCCCTGCTGGTCAAAATAGTGTAAAAGCAGATATGGCCAAACATTTTACATTTGTTTTTACAAAAGAATAGCAAGATTTTTATTGAAATATGTTTTAAAAATTATTTAACTTAATTAAGACATAGTTAAAAGTGTATTATGTGTTTTTAGTTTTGTTTAGGGCAAACAAATCATTAAAACTAACTACCCTTTTAATCAAGCACATTTTTGTCATTAAATTTGTCTATAAACAATAAATAGACAAAATGGCAGTGTTATTAGTCAGAAGGATAAATGTTATATGAACTTTCATAATAAAACTGACCTGAGTTCACCTAAACATATTAGACACTGGTCATGTGATCAACTCCCCCTAGTGGTGAACCATCAGATTTTCAAAACGTTTCAAAACAGTTATGACGTAATGAAGCCTCGTTTGCTAAAATTGCGTGACTTGGGCCAGTTTGAAACACGCTCCGAACCACTGATTCGAAACAAAAGATTTGTAAGTGTTTCGAAGTCTCATGAAGCAGTGCTTCGAAAACGACCATCACTAACCTCACCCTTGTAAACATAATGTTTATTAAATGTACGTTATATTTAAAAATGTCACTTAAACACAAAGTATGGCTAAAAATTGTATAACCTCCTCCACGCTGTATATAATGGCTATGCATTTATCAGACACAGATATTATACTTGTCACTCACGCTGTCATCATTTCTTGGCCTCTTGGCAAACAAGTATGGTTGTTTATTCACTTGGCTTTCATTGCTTTGTAGAATATCCTTCTTTGGTGGACCTGATTATTAGACCAAGCTTGTTATATAATCATACCAATAACATTTTTTACACTATAAAACTAAATTAAATTAGCAGCTAACTTGTTCTGGGTTCTGGTTTTACCTCACTCCAGTCTAAACTAAAAAAAAAAACCTTTACTACAAAATGTCATAAATAATAAATGTTGGCCAGTATTGATATAAAAGACAGGAAAATTGCAGTTTCAGAAATGATCGGTGTTATGTTTTTTACTGTCGTATTGTTCATAATGATTTTCTCTGTTCATTTCAGATCTAAAAGTGGTAAAGGTGGAAATTTCACAACTCAATGAAATGGAGGAGAAACCTCATCATTTGATACCCAAAGAAGAATCTCTGAGCTGCTCGATTACTGTGAGGAATTTGTCACCTAAAAGCAAAAAAAAGCAAAAGGCAACAGCCAAGGATGCTCTTACTTGCCCTCAGTGCGGAAAGACCTTCACATATAAATATATACTTAATAAGCACATGAGAGTCCACACTGGAGAAAAACCTCACAGCTGTGATCAGTGTGGAAAAAGTTTCACAAATAAGAGTTACCTTAATGAGCACAAGAGAATCCACACTGGAGAAAAGCCCTACAGCTGTGATCAGTGTGAAAAAAACTTCATTCGCAGATCTTGCCTTATTGTTCACAAGAGAAGTCACACTGGAGAAAAACCTCACAGATGTGATCAGTGTGGAAAAACCTTCATTCGCAGATCTTGCCTTATTGTTCACAAGAAAAGTCACGCTGGAGAAAAACCTCACAGATGTGATCAGTGTGGAAATACCTTCATGGATAAATGGCATTTAAGTGAGCACATAAAAATTCACACTGGAGAAAAACCTTACAAATGTGATCAATGTGGAAAGCGTTTTATTCGTAGGTTCGATCTCACCGGGCACATAAGAATTCACACTGGAGAAAAACCTTACAGCTGTGATCAGTGTGAAAAGAGTTTCATTCGTAAGACTGACCTTAAAATGCACGTGAAAATTCACACTGGTGAAAAATCTTACAGCTGTGATCACTGTGGAGAGAACTTTATGAATAAATCTCACTTAAATGAGCACACAAGAATTCACACTAGAGAAAAATCTCACAGCTGTGACCAGTGTGGCAAGAGCTTCATTCGCAAATTCGAACTCAACAGGCACATGAGTGTCCACACTGGAGAAAGACCTTTTAGATGTGACAAATGTAGAAAGAGCTTCATTCGTAAGATTGATCTCAACAGCCACAAGAGAAAACACACTAAAGAAAGGCCTTAAAATGCCCCTACTACGGTGATTTTTGTATTTGAAAAGTTCAGATGCAAAAACCACTAAAAGCCATCTCTGTCAAAAATGAGATGATAATATTAACCGAATGCTGTTGGCACATATTATACGTCCATCAAATACTTTTGCTTCAAATTCGCTTAATCCCAGCCTCATGCCATTCAAAAATACCAGTTTGTTGACAGAATTCATCTGATAGAAATTTCATTTTTATAAGAAAACACATCAGGGCAGTTCTAGACCCTTCAGCCACCCTGTCTGTCATCTTGGCCACCCTACTATTATTAAATCTATCAAACTATCAGATATATTTTTCAGAAGTTTTATTTCAAAATTAAAATAAAAACCGGACTTGCTCTGCCAGAAATGTTATTCAACCTTTCTTCAAGACATTGGTTCAAAACGAACATTAAAATCAACAAAAAATGGGTTACTGAGCACAAAATCAAGGGTCTGCCACAGCCATCCCAGTTCCCTGACCTGAACCTTACAGAAAATTATTGAAGTGAACTGAAAACAGCAACTTTTGAACGGAAAAAAATGGAAAAAAAATCTGTATGCAGAAAATTCTGTATGCAGGAATAATAGAAGATCACCCGTCATGAATTCTTTAACCTTATCAGACATTATAAGAGAAGACTCTGAATTTCCTTGCAAATGGAGGTGGCAAAAAGGTTTAAATAAAGGGGTGCCAATAATTAGGTCCATTGTGTATTAGAGAAAAACATTTATCTCATCATCTAATTTCCCTTACTTTCAATTGTTTTACTTTGTGATTTTTTTTTGTATGTAAGCTTAAAAACGTAGATTATTAAACTTTGTTAAAAAAAAATGCTGTGTGCATCTGTAGTGTCTTACTTTAAATGCTGTTGAGTACAATGACAGCAAACAGGTGGAGAAAGAGTTAGAGAGTTAGAGAGTCTGAAGGCATCAGCGACAGGTAAAAGATAATGAATAAAGTTAATGTAGCAGTTTCGTAGTCATGATACAGGTTATAAGCCCCTAAAATAAACATCATTGCATTATTTACTCACCTTTATGTTGTTCCAAACATAACCACTTTTAATTTTCCAATTAGGAATTAAAGGGGTCATGAATAATTTCATGTTTAATCAGTGCAGGTTAATGTTAGTTAGTTTATGAATTAGAATTGTCCCCTACAGGTCGCTATGCAGGACGCAAGACTAAAACTTGTTTGAGGGCAAAATACCAGTGAAATCAATAAGCCAAATCAATCACGCACAACATCCTTGTCGCATTTTACGGCACAATGCACAGCCTAAGGCCATCATTAATTTTGTAAAAATTATATTATGGGAGAAAATGTTGATTATTTAGTGATGTATATAGGGTAGGCATAGTAAAAAAATGCTTTTGCCTACAGATTATTTGGTCATGTATATATAAATTATTTTTTTGTTTGTTTATTATGAAACATGCAGGTGAAGACCAAAATAAAATTGCTCTATTTTCAGGCACTAAATCTATACCATTTTGAGACACCAGAAGAATGAACTAAAATGTGTTACAATATAAAAAATGAACTTGGGTACTGGGGTATGGATCGAATCGATGTGTGCCCATATTTATGTAACGTAAATGAAAATAAAATAAAACGGAAACCACTCAATTCAATGATAAAATCTACTAATAACTAAAAGCATAACTTTTTGCATTTTAAGGACATACATATATTTAGAATAAAATGTTTTCTGTGGTTTGACTGCAATTTTTTTAATCATGAAGAAATGTCCAATAAATTGAGTAAAATCATTAAAGAAACAAAATTTTAACCAAACAATTAAAGGAATAAGCTAAAAATAACTTTGTCAATCTAACAATGAAATGGGCAGTCATATTTACTGTTTATTACTTTATTATTAAAACACTTTAAAGAGCAACTATGATCCGATTCAAGATTTTACATTTTATTTGGTGTGTAAGTGTGTATTAGTAGGCTACATGTTAACGAAATGCAAAAGTAAACGATGAGGCAAGTTTACGTCTCCAACGTAAATATGCTTAGAAATTACTGTATGCTATGAAACAAACTTGAGTTCGATTCAATTGAAACAAACAAGACGGGTGTGAATGCGCTTAGAAGTTTTAGGATGTTTTGTCAAGTTGCTTCTGTAATACCACTTTCCTATCTGCAGTTAAGATAATGCACTTGGGGATTAATAGCTTGTCTTAAATGAGGTCCTAACTAAAATTACTATGGTAACTAAACAGTTAAGATAAGATTTTAAAGTTAAGATTTTTCTGTTTTATGCCTCCTGGTGTGCTGTAGACGTGCACGTGCAGATTTCACATGTAAACCGCGCGAATCCTGCATGTGCTCTTCATTTATTCACCTGACTGAACTTTTAACTAAAACACAAACTCTGTTAACGGTTTCTCTTTAAATAAATATACAGTGTTGGATACTTCTCCTGGTTGCCTCCATATGATAACTGTGGTAAATCCCTTTTTGTACAGTCTATGGGTAAATCGTAGGGATGTGTGTGTAACTATGGTAAATGACTGTTGTCAAGCAGCTGTTGCGTCACGCTCCCGTCCAGCAGATGGCGCAAACTCACCGCTTGTTACATAAAACAACAGATGAAGAGAAGCTCACACTCACAATTCAAGCAGCAGTAAGTCTTGTGTTGTTTATGCTTTTTAATATTTGTATGAATGTAATGTTTGTGTTATCTTTTTTTGTGGTAAACTAAGTGTTATTCTACCTTACTGTAAATTGCTGTGTTTTACCAGACAGTTTCTAGAATTGTATTTCTGTAGTCAGTAAGGTTCTGTTTCTTGATTTAACAAAGCTGCAGTCGTTTATTGAAATGATGTTTTTGTGTCAATATTATAATGGTGATGTTGTTTTGTGTTCAGATGTTCATCATGAGAGATCAGATGGATGTGATGTGCTGTAAATCAGTAGGAACTGATCTGTCCATGCTGGATATTGATGATTTGATGACAGAAATCTCTCAGCTGAAGAAAGAGGTGGCGTTACTGGAGTCAAAGCTCAGACAGAGAGATGAACTCAACACAAAGGTTTGTATAAAAAACACTTAAACACTCTCTGTCATCATTATTAAGGTTTGTGTGTTCAGTGTTGATGCTGTAGTGAAAGTACATCATCACAGTCTGTTTGTTATAATGTTATTTCCAGGATGTATCTGGTGTCTCTCTCTGTGGCTTTACTGATCAAACATCTACAGATCTTCTGGTTTCTGTTTGTAATGAAGACCAGAAGACATCAGTGAATCTGCTGGACTGTGAGATAAAAGTGAAACAAGAAGACACAGAAGCAGGTCAAGGCGATTTGATTTATTCAGGTATGTACAGGGATTTTCCTGTGTCAAAATTGACATTGCATGGTTCATTAACACGGGGCGTCAGCATTAACGCTTCTGATTTACTTTGAATCAGCAAAGCCACTGGTGTGTTTCAGTGACATTCTCATAGGGTTCGATAAGTTTCAGCTTTAAATGTGTACCAGAGGTTGACCCAAAATATTTTAAAAGGAGCGTCTGAACTTTAAATGATGCAAATCTATGAGTTTGACACCCTATATCCATTTGTTGCACTCTCCTCTCTTCTCCTCATTTGCGATGCGACGTTTGGCTGTCACTCGCGTGACGCGAAACAAAGCGGCAAACATATACACATCGGTTTACTTGGTGGATTTGAAGTGGCAATTTTCACAGAAATGAGAGGAAAAACGAGCGCCATTGCAGAAAATCCTGGTGGCGACTGAGAGAGGGACGATGCAACAATATTGGTTCCGAAAAAAAGGCAAGGAAATAAGTTACCTCTGAACGTTTCTCAATCGGAAGGCAGCAGCCTCCGAAGGGTCTCATATGCAGGCTGCATACGTCATCGAGCCTGGTTTAACCTAACTGAGCATTACATTCAGAAGTCATAAACATATTACAACAATTTACGATTAACTAAGAATAATAGTAATCTTTATAATTGTTAATATTGTGAATCTTGATGACGTATGCATCTTAGAAATGCGACCTCCGGAAGGCTGCAGCCTTAGGATTGAGAAACGGCCTCTGTATCATTGTTTGTTTCAAAGGTTTCGTGTGTTTAAAGTTTTAAGGTTGACCAGTTTGATAAAAATAATCGCACTTGTACTTTTTTGTACAATTACTTTTATTTAGTAGTGTGAACCTTCTATTGTTTATGTTTAACAGCTAACAAAGTTACTCATCTACAGGGGTCTAAAATTAGGAAAAGAGACCTTTAAGACACTTTATTATAACTGAAGGTCCTGTGTAGAACATTTTTACAGATATTTGTATTAAAAATACTCTGGTAAAAGTAGAAGTACTGATTTAACTTCTTTACTCAAGTAAAAGTACCAAAGTACAGGCTTGGAAATTTACTTAAAGTATAAAAGTAAAAGTAGCCATGCGAATGATAACCATTTTTTATGCAAAGCTAACGTTACCTGGATCACACAAATGCTAGAGTGCAAGCTGAGAAACCTAAGTGGATATGGAAAAAAAATCTTTGTAAGATTTATTCGTTCTTTATAAGCCATTGTTGTTATAGAGAGAGGTGGTGATGGATCAGTGGACAAGACATTTGCTTTTGGTTCCCACTGTTACACATCCACCAAATAAGTTGTTATGTGTCATGCTGTACAAAAAAGCTGTAAAGTAAATTAAAATGTGTTTTTTTGTTTCAAATAAGTTGTTATGGGTCCTGCTTTACTATCCGTATTAGAAAAATGAAATATAAATCAAAACCGGCTGGTGACCTGAGTACTGCAGACATTATAAAAGCTAGAAGATAGAGAGTTCACATTCACTCAACTCATATTATAATTGTTCAATATATCTTTAAACACAGATGAGGCCTACACATGTGACACACAATGAGGTTCAATACATTTCCACCCTAATAACTATTTTAACAAAATAAATCTATTAAGTATATGTTCATATACATGTGTATGATCAATCACATCGAGGATGTTCACAAAAACCACATTATTTCCACAATTATTTCATTATGAGTTGGAGCCCTGAAAATCATACCTACCCGCAGCAAAGATTCTCAAATCTGCTACGGTAAGGGAAGCAAAGAGGGACAAAATACAATATATGCAGTACCGTCACTGGCCACAGGAGGGGAGCCTCTGAGCACACAAACCATTATAATGCCTTATTTTATGGAATTCACACATCTAAACTCTTTAACTTAAATGTTCTTTTTCACCATGTTACATCCACCCCCACTGAATTACATAAAATAATGGTATGGCAGGTGGAGTATCACCAACAGATCATAAACTTGCGGGGGGAAAAAAAAATTCAAAATGGGAACAATATCCTGTTAAAGGAGCGTCAAAAATACTATTATCCCATAAGGATGAAGTGATGAGAGAGTAGCGCTAAGCTCTCCCAACAGCTACTGACAGTAGAACATCTACATACATTCCACAATATTTCCCATACACATTTGATCATTACCTTGCTCAAACAAAAAGACAAAGGCATATAATTCCATCAGAGTTTGTAAGGCCACCTATTCATCAGGTATGTTCCTTCAGTACTATTGTTTAACACCAACAAGTAAAAACATTTCAACATACCATTGCACATTACAAATGGCGTCTTAACCAGAGAAAACTTTACGTACTGATTTATAAACAGCTTGAACATTGTGTTTTGTATCTTGAGCCATAACCTGTACTGACATAATATGTATTAATCTGTCAACAGGTCTAATGATACGGCCAAAACGTGATCTGACCTGCGTGATCGAACTAGAATGCTGTGGTTCATTCTCAGTGTTATTCACAATTGTGTCGGTAAAAGTCTGTGAACGAGGTAGGGTAGACAGGACTGTCTCACTGTTCATCGTATGTGAATCTGAACTGCTGCTTGCATTGTCACCAGAAACAAGCTCCCTTGTAGCACTTGACCCTTCAGGTGTGTGACATTCTGGTACAGCAGGAGTGACATTAGCTGGAGGGTCTACCTGAACTTCAGCTGGGATTTGTTCAGACTCATCTGGGACAGATCTTACAGGTAACTCAGAGACCCAACTTATGGTCCTGGTCCTACAATCAGATTCCTGAACTGATACAAAGTCATCCACATTGCCAATATTAGCACTCTCACATGTGGGTAATGACTTGCCCCTCGTCCTCATAGAACCATCAACTGCAACACTACTGCAACTGTCCTCTTTGTGCTTAGACACGTCCGTATCTCCTTCTAAGGGCTCAACCTCTACTTCACTCAGTGACTGAATGGAATGCGATCTCGAACAAGAGTTGGATATGTCTGAAAACTGATCAGACAGGGAAGTCTCCATGTTCACTGGTAAGAAGTTCACTAACATCAACAGGTTCCGATGAACAACTTTTTCCTGACCTGTGGCTGGGTTACAGATCTTGTAAGTGTGAGTATCTGGCTTACAATCTACCACAGTGTAGACTGTCGACTCCCATCTGTCAGCGACTTTCTTTTTACCTCTTTCAGTTTTATTTGCAAGGAGCACCTGATCACCTATCTCAATGACCATTCCTTTCACTCTTCGGTTATACAACTCTGCATGTCTTTTCTGCTCCTTTGTTGCATGTTCTTGTGCGATCTGCAATGCTTCTTTCAGATCTTTGGTCAAATTAGACACAAACCTGTCACAGCAGGTTATGTCTGAATCGCTCAGAACAGAGCGAAAAAGAACGTCGATGGGCAGGCGGGGCACACGCCCAAACATCAAGTAAAATGGGGCATAACCTGTCGTCTCATGGGTTGTGCAATTGTACAGAAAAGTAAGTGTCTGTAACCGTCTAGGCCAGTCCCTCTTTATATCTGGAGACAGAGCTCGTATCATATTTCCGAGAGTTCTGTTAAAGCGTTCCACACTTCCATTACCCATCGGGTGATACGGCGTTGTGCGTGACTTTTTCACTCCAGAGACCCTTAGAAGCTCCCGTATTAGTCTGCTTTCAAAGCTCGGACCCTGATCACTATGAATTCGTTCTGGGAGACCATAAATGCAGAAATACTTGTCCCACAGAACTCTGGCGACCTGTTTAGCAGACTGATCCCTACACACGAAGGCTTGTGCTAACCTCGTAAAATGATCAGTCATCACCAAGACGTCAACAGACTTCTTTGTGGAGTCCTCTGCAGACCAAAAGTCTATGCACACAAGCTCCAGTGGTCTACTTGTTAAAATACTCTCTAGGGGAGCTCTACCAGAAGGATCTGTTGTCTTGCTTACGGTGCAGCGATGACATTTGCGCACATAATCTCTCACATCATGATCCATGTTCAGCCAAAAGAAGCGGTGTCTTGTAAGATTAACGCTCCGTGACTGACCCTGATGACCACAACTGTCATGAATTCCTCTCAAGATCTCAGTCACCAAAGACTCTGGGACTATGAACTGATGGTGTTTTATCCTCGATAGCTTGTCACGAGACACTCTGTACAAGATGCCATTTCTGATGACAAGTTTCTCCCAGTGTTTTAGATACCGCATGACAACTGCTGATTCTTGTGCTCTTTCTCTCCTCGAAGGTCTACGTTGACGTTCAACATAATACACGACTCGAGACAGAATCCTATCATTGAGCTGTTTCTCTCGTAGGTCCTGTTCTGAGTAAGCTGGTAATGTATCCTGTCCTACAGACATCATCTGAGGTAAGTGGTCAATGACTGACATAGCTCGCATCCTGGGACCGACGTTCCACTCAACATGTGAGTTCAATACAGCAGAGACGTCTACTTCTGGGATAGTCAGAAGATTTTGCTGACCTTCGTACTCGCATGGCAAGTCCGAAATAAGGACTCTCTGTCTCCTATCCAAATCACACGAACGTTTAAAGGCCTCCTGCACTGATCCAGTAGACATCCCTTTTGAATCGGTCAGAAGAGCTCTGTATGGCTCCATGAGTAATCTCTGTGTGACATCCGTTTTGACAAAAGGAACCCGGCTTAAGGCATCAGCGACTGTGTTTTGGGGACCAGGCACATACTTTATACTGAAGTTGTAGCTAGCCAATTTTGCCACCCAACGTTGTTCACAGCAATCCAGCTTGGGTTTGGTAAGTATGTGGGCCAAAGGATTATTGTCAGTCAAGACGGTGAATTCATGTCCTTTGAGCCAATGACTAAATTTATCACATACTGACCATTTCAAGGCCAAGAACTCCAATCGATGTACTGGGTAATTTAGCTGTGAACGGCTAAGGGACTTACTGGCGAAGGCTACAGGCCTGGCTTTTGTTTCCCCTTCCGGGACTTGTGAGAGCACAGCCCCAATACCATCTAGAGAGGCATCCGTTGCCAGTATGAATGGACGGTTAAAATCCGGGTGGGCAAGGACAGCACTCTCAACCAATGATGTTTTTAACCTCTCAACCGCCTGATCTTGGATTTGTGTCCAATCACTGGGCTTCAACTTTCGGTTTTGACAAATTTGATTTGGCTTCTTCAGGCGCTTTGTCTTAGTTTTCTGACCCTTCAGAAGACTGAAAAGTGGCTTGGCTGTTGCAGAATAGTTTGGAATGAAGTGCTGGTAGTAATTCACCATTCCCAAGAACGATCTTATTTTTTTCTGGGAAGGGGTTAAGCCATCTGGCTCCATTAAGTCCACACTGCTCAGTTTAGTAATGCTTTCAACTTTACTTGGATCTGTGGAGATCCCTGTTTGGTCGATAACATGCCCAAGGAACTTCACTGACTTCCTCAGCAGGTAACATTTTTTTGGAGCCAGCTTGAGATTGTATTTGCGGAGTCTGCCGAACACCATTTCCAAGCGATCTAGTGCGGTTTTCTCATCAGGCCCAAAGACGATCAAGTCATCCAGATAACACAGGAGACTGAGAAAATTTTCATCCCCGAAAATGAGATCTCACCAGTTTGATTGGCGTGTGTGTGTGTGTGGGGGGGGTCTCAATATATTTTCCTGGTTTTTGTCCTTAGCCAATCACATGCCTGAGAAATATGACAGCATACACTGTTACTGTTACACAATGTTAATACAAAACATGTGCGCGGGCATATACAGCATGATAGAGAGTGAGAGAATGCGCGCTTGTGTGTGGGAAACAATAAGGGCGCCCCCCTTATATAATGGTAGGGGAAACACTGGCCGATATACACTAATAATATGTGTCCGAAAACTATTCTGAATCGCACATTCACAGCTATTTCATGTACTACGGCTTTTGATCAGTAATGTTAAGTCCTTATCAATCTGAAATCACTGTTAGTTTGAGTCATTAATTATTACATGCATTTGAAAAAGAACACTAGTCAAACATTATTTTGGTGGTGGCAAAAAATGTTCAATGCTGGAAAAAAAACTGTATGCGTCTTCCCTTAAAGTTTGCCAGTTTTGACATAAAAAACAGGAACACTACAATTGCAGTTCAAAAGTCTCATATTGTTCATAAGATTTTTTATCTGTTTGTTTCAGACTTGATGGAGCCAAAAGAAGAAAAAACAAATGCAAGACAGACAGATCAAGGTGATTTGATTCACTAAAGTATGAACAGTATTACCAGTAATGACAAAGACACAAGAAGTTCTCTTTTTTTCTGTTCATTTTAGATCAGAAAGCGGTAAAGGAGGAAATTTTACAACTCAATGAAATTAAAGAGAAACCTCATTATTTGATACCCAAGGAAGAATCTCTGAGCTGCTCGATTACTGAAAGGAATTTGTCACCTAAAAGAAAAAAAAAGAAAAATTCAACAGCCAATGATGCTCTTATTTGCCCTCAGTGCGGAAAGACCTTCACTAAGAAATATAAACTTAATGAGCACATAAAAACCCACACTGGAGAAAGACCTTACAGCTGTGATCAGTGTGGTAAAACTTTCATGAATAAATGGCACCTTAATGACCACACAAAAACCCACACCGGAGAAAAACCCTACAGATGTGATCAGTGTGGTAAACGTTACATGAATAAATGGCAACTTAATGACCACACAAGAACCCACACCGGAGAAAAACCTTACAGATGTGATCAGTGTGGAAAAACCTTCACTCGCAAGTCTGACCTGAAAAAGCATATGAAAATTCACACTGGAGAAAAACCTTACAGATGTGAACAGTGTGGAAAAACCTTTACTCGCAAGTCTTCCCTTAATGTTCACAAGACAATTCACACTGGAGAAAAACCTTACAGATGTGATCAGTGTGGAAAGACCTACAACAGAAGTTGTGACCTTAATGAGCACATAAGAACCCACAATGGAGAACAGCTTAGATGTGATCAGTGTAGAAAACCTTTCACTCGTAAGTCTGACCTGAAAAAGCACATGAAAATTCACACTAGAGATAAACCTTACAGCTGTGATCAGTGTGAAAAGACCTTCAAGAATAAAGTCCAGCTTAAGGTTCACACAAGATTTCATACTGGAGAAAAGCTTCACAGATGTGATCAGTGTGGAAAGTGTTTTATTTTTAAGTTTGAACTTAACAAGCACATGAAAATTCACACTAAAGAAAGGCCTTAAAAAGCCCCTACTATGCTGATTTTCACACTTGAAGAGTTCAGATGCAAAACCACTAAACGCCACCTCGGTCAAAGAGTTAATGATATTAACCGAAAGCTCTTGGCATGTATTATACGTTCATCAAATACTTCTGCTTCAAATTTGCTTAATCCCTGCCTCAGTCATTCAGAAATACTGGTTTGTTGGCAGAATCCATTAAAAGTCTGATAGAAATGCTCATTTATAAGAAAACACATCAGGGTGGTCCCAGACCCTTTTTTTTGGGGGGGGGGGTCAGAAACCCTACAATTATTAAGTCTATTAAACCATCAAATAGTTAGAGCAAACAAACAAACTGGGCTCAATGCAAATAATTTTTAATATGATTCAAATGTTTATTTCTTTTAATTTTGATGATTATGACTGACAACTATGAGTGAATGCGACAGCTGAAACACATGTCTTGCATACGTCTGTGCATAGTGGTTCTTAAAGCACTGACTCCAGCTGCAGTCCACTCTTTTTGAATCTCCCCCACAGTTTTGAATGGGTTTTGTTTCACAATCCTCTCCAGGGTGCGGTTTTCCATATTGCTTGTACACTTTTTGCTACCACATCTTTTCCTTCCCTTCGCCTCTCTATTAATGTGCTTGGACACAGAGCTCTGTGAACAGCCAGTCTCTTTTGCAATGACCTTTTATGTTTTGCCCTCCTTGTGCAAGGTGTCAATGGTCGTCTTTTGGACAACTGTCAAGTAAGCAGTCTTCCCCATAATCGTGTAGCCTACAGAACTAGACTGAGAGACCATTTAAATGCCTTAGCAGGTGTTTTGGGATAATTAGCTGATTCCAGTGTGGCACCAGATGTCTTCAATATTGAACCTTTTCAATATGCTCTATTTTGTGCACTCATTTTGTGCTTAATATACTAAAATTATTCTTTCGTCCTTCTTAGAATAATTTTAAGAACATCAAAGTGCTATTTTGAGACACCATAATTATGAATTAAAATGTGCTAAAAATGTATTTATAATATTTATTTTGGTACCACTTGTAGTAAACTTGAACCCATCTTTGTATGAAAGATGGGTTCAAGTTTACTACAAGTGGTAACCTAATACATATTTAAAGGGACACTCATCTTTTTATTTTAATTGGCTTATTTTCCAGCTCCCCTAGAGTTAAACGTTTGATATTTACAGTTTTGGAATCCATTCAGCCGATCTCCGGGTCTGGCGCTACCACTTTTAGCGTAGTTTAGCGTAAACTATTGAATCTGATTAGACCATTAGCATCAGCTCGATGAGTTGTGCTGAGCTATGCTGGGGGTGGTACTGCCGGACCTGAGGATCGGCTGAATGGATTCCAAAATGGTAAAAAGTGTTTGAATCTAGGAGAGCTGGAAAATGAGCCTATTTTCCAAATATATAGTATGTTAAAAGTACATTTTAGTCCATATTCATGGTTTCTTGTTGTCTCAAAATAGCATGGATGAGTACACTTAGATGTTTTAAGATTATCTTCGAAGTATAAAAGAAAATTTTTAGCATATAAAGTACAAAATGAGTGAATGAAAATAGAGCACTTCAAGTACATTATGGAAGTGTACTTCTTTTTCACCTGGGACATTCAGAATAATTGTTTTATTTTATATAATAAATTATATACATGTTAAAAAGTCTGACTTTTATTAATGAAAGTTTTAAAAGGTATTAATACAAGTAATGTGTCCATTTTTTGGGACATAAATGTAAATAAAACAACTGAAACCACTAATAATTCAAAGCATAACTTAGGCTACTGCAATGACTTATAGGCTATTCAGAATAAAATATTTTCTGTGATTTGACCTCAATTTGTTATTTATGAATATTTATAAATATTTCAAATAAATTGAGTACAAATCGTTAAAGACACGAAATTTTGAGAAAACGGTTTTTAAGATAAAATAAATGGTAAATTTAACGATAAAACGATCAGTCATATTTACTGTTTATTACTTGCTTATAAAAACATTTTAAATACCTGAGGTGCTGTAGCCATGCAAGTGCAGAATATCACATGTAAATCGCGTGAATCCTGTGCTCTTCAATTATTCACCTGACTGCACAGATAACTAAAACACAAACTTTGTGAACAGTTTCTCCTTTAAATGAATAAATGGCAAATGACTGGTGACAGCTCGTCAACCTCCCGTCCAGCAGATGGCGCAAACTCACCGCGTGTTACATAAAACAACAGAAGAAGAAGAAGAGAAGCGAAGCTCTCAGTTAAAATTCGAGCAGCAGTAAGTTTTGTGTTGTTTATGCTTTTCAATATTTGTATGAATATAATGTTTGTGTTATCATTTTTGTGGTAAACTAAGTGTTATTCTCCCTTACTGTAAATTGCTGGGTGTTTTACCAGACACTTTCTAGAATTTCATTTCTGTAGTCAGAAAGGTTTTGTTTCTTGATTTATCAAAGCTGCAGTCGTTTATAATCCTATTGAAAGATGTTTTTTTGTGAATATTATAATAGTGATGTTTTTGTGTTCAGATGTTCATCATGAGAGATCAGATGGATGTGATGTGCTGTAAATCAGTAGGAACTGATCTGTCCATGCTGGATATTGATGATTTGATGACAGAAATCTCTCAGCTGAAGAAAGAGGTGGCGTTACTGGAGTCAAAGCTCAGACAGAGAGATGAACTCAACACAAAGGTTTGTATAAATTAAAACACTTAAACACTCTTTGTCATCATGATTGAGGTTTGTGTTTAGTGTTGAAATCTCAGTGAATGACACAGTGTTAATTCTGTAGTGAAAGTACATCATCACAGTCTGTTTGTTTTAATGTTATTTTCAGGATGTATCTGGTGTCTCTCTCTGTGGCTTTACTGATCAAACATCTACAGATCTTCTGGTTTCTGTCTGTAATGAAGATCAGAAGACATCAGTGAATCTGCTGGACTGTGGGATAGAAGTGAAGCAAGAAGTCACAGACGCAGATGAAGGTTATTTGATTTATTCAGGTATGTACAGGTTTATTTCTGGATCAAAATTGACAGACATCTCACGGTACATTAACACGTCATGCATTGCCGAACTGAATTGTGAATTCGTCAGCGTCACATCACTGGTGTTGCACACCGCAGAAGTTAAACATTTCTCAACCTTTCTAGCGCAAACGCTTGAGTCAGCCAATCAGATTGGCTTAGGCCACTGTGATTGGCTGTAAGCCACGCTCCAGACACGCCTTCCAGCGAGCGTTAACCATCAGTGTGAATGTACACTCCGTGTTGGACCAATCAGTTGTTGTAATAAAAGAAATGCTGTCAATCATAATGATGCATCCCATTTCTATAGCATCAGATTACTAGCTGAAATGAAACATCACAAAAAATAAACAATTGAACAATTATCAGCGTGATAACAACTACCTTAACTACCAAACCTTTTTTAATTGGAAGTGTAATATAAATATATATTTGACCCGAGTCCCGTTCGTTTGCATGGAAAGAGCAGCGTTTATGACTTGTACTGCATCCAGCTTCACTTTTTAAAACGTATAATGCACACCAGATAGACCACAGTCGAGCTCTGAAAACAGTCACTTTTGGCTTTAACTTTGAAGTACATTGTGTAAAAGATTCACCATATGCACCATATTTGCTATGCAAAAATTTTATTCTTTATTATTTTAATTATTTTAAATAATTACAATTTAATGTTTTGTGCATTTATTATTCATGTTTGAAATAAACTTGGACCTAAAATAATTTTATTACTTTATTATTGGGACAACTACATAACTGATGATGATTGGATTAATTTCCTTCATAAGCCAACCAGAGGCAGAGTTCACACACAAGCACATGCACAGTCCGAGCATTGTAAAAAAAAAAATCTGAGCAGTGTTGCCAACTTGGTTGGTGACTTTGTCGCTAGATTTAGCAACTTTTTAGACCCCTTTAGCGACTTTATTTCAAAAAAGCAACTAGGTCAAATCTAGCTACCTTTTCCGGGGTAGTTGGAGACTGACTTGAAATCACGTTTCGTTCTCTCTTCTCAACGAGCAGTTGTTGGCCCCATTCCCTTTTTAAGGCAACACAGGCAGCCCGATCCTCGCAGCAATCCCTCTGAGTCGCTCACGCCCGCAACGACAGAGCGATGGCAAATACAAAGAGCTCAAAGGTAGGGTTTGCAAACTGGAAGTATAATAAGCACTACTTTTCCATCATTGAGGTTAAAGGCATGAACGTTTATGTAACATGGAACTTATGCCGAGTAAGAAAGAGTCTCTCCACGTCTGTGGCAAGCAATACTGATCTAATGTGTCTGCTCGTTCTCTCTCCCACAATCATAAGCGTTGTTATTTAATATTCACATTAAATTAACAAATAAAGCTTTTGCGGGACAAACATTCATTTTGGCGTTGGCCAAAAATGTAGGAAGAAACCAGTATGTGTCTTCCATTAATGTTTGCCATTTTTTTACATAAAAAACAGGAACGCTACAATTGCAGTTCAAAAATGTCATATTGTTCATAATGATTTTTTCTGTTCGTTTCAGACCTGATGGAGCCAAAAGAACAAATCACAAATGCAAGAGAACAGACAGATCAAGGTGATTTTATTCATTTAAGTATCTGTCTCTAATGTTTAACCAGTAATGACAAAGACACAAACACAATTATAGTTGCAGAAGTTCTCAGTGCTGTCAAATTCTTCATAATGATTTTCTCTGTTCATTTCAGATCTGAAAGCGGTAAAGGAGGAAATTTTACAACTAAATGAAATGGAGGAGAAACCTCATCATTTGATACCCAAGGAAGAATCTCTGAGCTGCTCGATTACTGTGAGGAATTTGTTTCCTAAAAGAAAAAAAAAGAAAAAATCAACAGCCAAGGATGTTCTTATTTGCCCTCAATGTGGGATGACCTTTACCTATAAATGTCAATTTAATAACCACACGAGAACCCACACTGGAGAAAAACCTTACAGATGTGATCAATGTGAAAAGGCCTACAACAGAAGTTGGGACCTTAATGAGCACATGAAAACCCACACTGGAGAACAGCCTAGATGTAATCAGTGTGGAAGAACCTTCACTCGTAAGTCTGACCTAAACAAGCACATGAGAATTCACACTGGAGAAAAACCTTTCAGATGTGATCAGTGTGGAAAGACCTACAACAGAAGTTGGGACCTTAATGAGCACATAAGAACCCACAATGGAGAACAGCCTCGATGTGATCAGTGTGGAAGAACCTTCAGTCGTAAGTCTGACCTGAAAAAGCACATGAATGTTCACACTGGAGAAAGACCTTATAGATGTGATCAGTGTGGAAAAACCTTCACTCGCAAGTTTTGCCTTAATGTTCACAAGAGAATTCACACTTCAGAAAAACCTTACAGATGTGATCAGTGTGGAAAGACCTTCAAGAAGAAAGTCCACCTTAAGGTTCACACAAGATTTCATACTGGAGAAAAGCTTTACAGATGTGATCAGTGTGGAAATTGTTTTTTTCGTAAGTTTGAACTTAACAGGCACATGAGAATTCACACTAAAGAAAGGCCTTAAATAGCTCCTACTATGCTGGTTTTCACATTTGAAGAGTTCAGATACAAGCCACTAAACGCCACCTTGGTCAAAGAGTTAATGATATTAACCGAACGCTCTTGGCATGTATTATAAGGTCATTAAATACTTCTGCTTCAATTTTGCTTAATCCCAGCCTCAGGTCATTCAGAAATACTGGTTTATTGGCAGAATCCATTAAAAGTCTGACAGAAATGCTAATTTACAAGAAAACAAATCAGGGTGGTTCCAGACCCTTTTGGGGGAGGGGGGGGCTTCAGCCACCCTACAATTATTAAGTCTATTAAACTATCAAATGGTTAGAGTGAACAAACAAACTTGGCAAATAACAAACAGGGCTCAACACAAATCATTTTTAATATGATTCAAATGGTTATTTCTTTTAATTTTGATGATTGTGACAACTGAAACCCATGTCTTGTATACGTCTGTGCATAGTGGTTCTTAAAGCACTGATTTCAGCTGCAGTCCACTCTTTTTGAATCTCCCCCACAGTTTTGTTTGAATGGGTTTTGTTTCACAATCCTCTCCAGGGTGCGATTATCCATATTGCTTGTACACTTTTTGCTACCACATCTTTTCCTTCCCTTCGCCTTTCTATTAAAGGGGACATTCCATGAAAATCAGACATTTTCCATGTTTAAGTGCTATAAGAAAATATAAAAAATAGCAACCCTGTAACTTTGTTTTGGTAAGGCTCTCTCTGCAAGCATGTGAATAAATAGGTCATTCGAATTTCGCTCCCCCCATGACGTATTAAGGGGCTCTTATTATAATGATACCGCCCTTTTAACTGCGCTATCCAACCATGATGCGGCCTCATGAGTGCGATAGACAGAGAGAAAGAATGACTGACAGCACGACGCGTTTGTATTCCCTCAAACACAAACAGGAGCCTACAATCTTATAACTTGTAGTTTTAATAATCTTTCTAAAGATTGAATTAACATTCTAAAGGATTACCTTAGTGCAACAGAGAGAGCGAGTGAGTGAGAGAGAGCGAGTGAGCGAACGAGAGAGAGAGAGAGAGCAACGCGACGGTTTGCTTTCAAGTATGTTGTTTCATATGTAATATGTTTCTCTGCAGTTTATATGAATGAACACGAGGATTAATGCACTGCACGAGACAGAGTCAGAGAACAACGCGTATTCACTATCATACACAATAAGCATAAATATGTTGTTTAAAGGTACACCATGGAACTTTTTGTCCACTAGGGGGTGCTAAACATGCATTTTTCACGCCTAGCGCCCCTAGAGGCCACAAGCACCGCAGCACTGTCGCAAAGGAAAGGAACTGGCCAACCTTAAAACTAAACTAAAAACTAAACATTTAAAACGCTAAACGATCAACATTTTGAGGCATCAGGGAGAAACGCAGTCATGTTACAACTTTCTGATGAGGAACTCAGAAGCCATTTCTCAATCTGAAGGTTGCAGCCTCCGGATGTCGTATTTTTAGGCTGCATACGTCATCAAGACTCTCTTATTTCAGAATATTAACAATTATAAAGTTGACTATTATACTTAGTTAATCGTAAATTGTTGCAGTATGCTTATGACTTGCGAATGTAATGCTCAGTTTACCTTAATAGACCAGGCTTGATGACGTATGCAGCCTGCATGTTTGACCTCCAGAGGCTGCAGCCTTCCAATTGAGAAACGACCAGAAGTATTTCCTTGCCTTTTTCGAAACAAATATTGTTACATTGTCCCTCTCTCCCTCGCCACCAGGATTTTCCGCAATGGCGCTCGTTTTCCTCTCTTTTGTGTGAAAATTGTCGCTCCAAATCCAAGTAAACCGATGTGTTTAGGTCTGCCGCTTTGTAATACGTCACGCGAGTGACAGTGGAACGCAGCAAATGAGGAAGAGAGAAGAGATAAACGCTCGGATCTGATTGGTGAATGAATAGGGTTTGGTTTAACACTGTGTGAGTTTGAGCAAGTTTTAAAGCTATAGCATCCTGGATTATAATGTAAATACCATAGACACAGTAAAAGAAAGGTAAATACGTGAACACAGCATCTGAATACAGGGAACTATATGCAAGATAATCGCCGTCATTTATAAAGATCGCATTTATGTATGAATCAAGATTGTGAGTTTATATAAAACATTGCCTTAAAGGGGAATCGAACCCGGGTCACCCGTGTCATAGGTCCGTGACACTAACAAGGTGCCACAGAGTCATATAATAGGTGTAGCTCTCTACACTCCTTAAGTAGCCTCCAGCAAAATTCACGTTAAAAACAAATTGTGTGGAGGAAGTGACGTATGCCGTAAATCGAATTTTGTACTTTTTTTGTGCTCTGGTTACTACCAGAAACCCTAAGTTTTAAAATACGAGTAAAAGTGATACAGACCCCGTCAGGCTATGGTAGACATGTCATTCAACCTATTTAAAGTCGATGTACTATCACAAAGGTCTTGAAAATTTATTATGAAGGTTGAAAAATTACATGGTGTCGCTTTAATGTTTCTCTGAAGTTTCAAATGAATACGAGGAGTTACAAGATAGAGAGTGAGAGACTGACAGAAACGCGAATGTGTTCTATATGTGTACACAATAAACTTAAGCATGTCATTTGATCTGTTTCTCTAAAGTTTAAGCATTAACGTGTTGTTTTATTACAGATCATTTAAATGTGCTTGTGTGGTTTGGTCAAAAAGTAAACTTCTGAGTGTTTGTGTACATGTATTTTATTGTAACATGCTGAAAATCATTGTGCCTGTTTAAAACACTATGAGACCTAAAAGTCTTTATTTTTATTCCACAATGTTCTACATCTGCTGATAAACATGTATTTAGTATGCATAAAATAGCTGATTGACTTTTTAAACTTGTTCAAATATATAATGCTGAACATAACTTACTAACTTCTTTCGTGATAAAATCTCCCTGATGCTCTGTCTTGACTACAGCGCGAGCGATTGAGACTCCGCCCACCTGAGCAGCTCATTTGGATTTAAAGGGATACACACAAAAATGGTGCATTTTTGCTCAGTCCCATAAAGTGCATATTTTAACATGCCACAATAAATTACCTATATGGTATTTTGAGCTAAAACTTCACATATGTACTCTGGGGACATCAAAGATTTATTTAATATCTTAAAAACGTCTTCTGGAATGTCCCTATTAATGTGCTTGGACACAGAGCTCTCTTTTGCAATGCAATGTAATAGTGTCTTGCCCTCCTTGTGCAATGTGTTTTGGGATAGTTAGCTGATTCCAGTGTGGCACCAGATGTCTTCAATATTGAACATTTTCACAATATTATGATTGTCAGTTATAATCATCAAAATGAAAAGAAATAAACATTTGAAATATACCAGTCTGTGTGTATTGAATCAATATAATATACAAGTTTCACTTTTTGAATGGGATTAGTGAAATAAACAACTTTTGATGATAACATTCAGTGAGATGTTTGCTTTTATAAATGGATATATATACACAGGCCAAACACTACAGGCAAAATAGACATTCTTTAGTAGTTTAAATTTTTTTATACTGTTGTCTGAGGTCTACTTATGATGATTGCATGGTTTTTACATTCAAAAACATCAAAAGCAATAAGTAATAGGATATTTTGTCCCCTGGATTTGAGGCTGACTCGTGAAACGCTCTGTTTAGATTTTGGGCGGGACAAATTGAAGACTTGGAAGTAAACACCCACTGCTATGATTGTATAACAGTTTTTCATAGTAAACTAGCTTTCAGTCCTGCGTCGTTACATGTGGAGAATTGTTTTGAAAACTTCCGACATGGGAAAATGGCAGTTGGACGGATTAACCCATATGATTTTAAGCCACAGGATGTTCTATGCACAATACATGATACACATAAACTATTTAAAACTTGACTCTTCTGCAGTTACACCGCGTACCAAGACCGATGGAAAATTAAAAGTTGCGATTTCCCAGGCTGATATTGCTAGGAACTATGATCTCATTCCGACGTAATAATTTAAGGACTTTGCTGCTGTATATGGCTGTAGCAGGTGCAATGATATTACGCAGTGCTGGAAAATAGTCCCATGCTATTTAAAGTTACCAAGTGCACTATTTTCAGGTGCTGTGTAATATCATTGCACCTCCTGCAGCCATGGTCTAATCAGATTTAATGAGTAATGCTAAGCTATGCTAAAAGTGGTACTGCCAGACCTGGAGATCGGCTGAATGGATTGTACAATGGTAAAAAGTGTTTAACTCTATGGGAGCTGGAAAATGAGCTTTTTTTTTTAAAAAAAAAGATAGTATGTTAAAAGTACATTTTAATCCATATTCATGGTTTATTGTGGTCTCAAAATAGCATGGATAAGTACAAAATGAGCGTGTGATAATAGAGCACTTTAAGTACATTATGGAAATGTGCATCTTTTTCACCTGAGACATTCAGAAGAATTGTTTTATTTTATATAATAAATTGTATAGATGTTAAAAAGTCTGACTTTTATTAATACAAGTTTTTAAAGGTTATTAATAAAAGTTTTTTTTAAGTTATTAAAGTTTTTAAAAGTTATTAATAAAAGTTATGTGACCATTTTTTGTGACATAAATATAAATAAAACAACTGAAACAACTCAACTTATAGCAAATAATTCAAAGCATAACTTATATTCAGAATAAAATGAAGAGTTTTGTTGCAAAACGAGATAAATCCATTTTTTAACTTTTTTGTCAAAACATGTTTATTAGGCTATTATGTTATCATGTTATTATTTTGTTTTATGGTGCTACTTGGCTGTATTTTTTAAGTTATGAAGGTTTTAAATCAAAACAAACCAACTGCAATTGCATTGAAATTAATGCACAACCAAAAAACGCGATTTCTGAACAATTAAAAAAACGGTGGTTATCTCGTTTTGCTACTAAACTCTTCAAATGTTTTCTGTGGTTTGACTGCAATTTGTTATTTATTAATAAATTTAGTAAAATCACGAAATTCTAAGAAAACAATTGAAAGAATAAGCTAAAATAACTTGGTAAATTTAACGATAAAAACGATCTGTCATATTTACTGTTTATTACTTGCTCATAAAAACATGTTAAATACCTGATGTGCTGTAGTCATGCACGTGCAGATATCACATGTTAATCGCGTGAATCTGTGCTCTTCAATTATTCACCTGACTGAACTTTTAACTAAAAAACAAACTTTGTGAACAGTTTCTCCTTTAAATTAATAAATGGCAAATGACGGGTGACAGCTCGTCAACCTCCCGTCCAGCAGATGGCGCAAACTCACCGCGTGTTACATAAAACAACAGAAGAAGGAGCGAAGCTCAGTTAAAAATCGAGCAGCAGTAGTTTTGTGTTGTTTATACTTTTCAATATTTGTATGATTATAATGTTTGTGTCCTCTTTTTTGTGGTAAACTAAGTATTATTCTCCCTTGTTGTAAATTGCTGGGGGGGGGGTTACCAGACACTTTCAAGAATTGTATTTCTGTAGTCAGGAAGGTTTTGTTTCTTGATTTAACAAAGCTGCAGTCGTTTATTGAAATGATGTTTTTGTGAATATTATAATGGTGATGTGTTTGTGTTCAGATGTTCATCATGAGAGATCAGATGGATGTGATGTGCAGTAAATCAGTAGGAACTGATCTGTCCATGCTGGATATTGATGATTTGATGACAGAAATCTCTCAGCTGAAGAAAGAGGTGGCGTTACTGGAGTCAAAGCTCAGACAGAGAGATGAACTCAACACAAAAGTTTGTATAAATTAAAACACTTAAACACTCTTTGTTATCATGATTGAGGTTTGTGTGTTTAGTGTTGAAATCTCAGTGAATGACTCATACAGTTGATCCTATAGTGAAAGTACATCATCACAACCTGGTTAAATAGTTATTGACCAATGTTTTTGGTGAATTCTGAGTGTGTATATAATAAAATGCCAAGACAAAGTAAAAAGGCTGAAATTATATATATATATTTTTAAATCAAATTATGTATATGTCTATTAAATATTTCAGTTGGTTCAACTTACATTTACATTTAGCAGACACTTTTTTCCACTTTTGTAGTAAGACATGGGACATTACTCCGTAAATTAAATTAGGTAAGGTACTTGGATTAAATATTGAATAGAGTAAAAGGCAACAAACTTCAGGAGTTTAAGTTTTTTCAACCTGACATTTATTGCAGTCTAGTTGTAAAGATATGCATTGTTTTAGGTGCTGTACATATTAAATAACTTGTCTTTGGTCAATACAAATGTGGATGAACGTGTTTTAGTTTTAATTTGCATTAAAATCTTTTTGTTTGCTGGGTCTTTTCCTATTAAGTGGTCCTTAAAATGTAAAACTTGTTTCATTTCTTTAAGGTGAAGTTCAATGTAACCTTCACAGATAGTTTAAATGTTTCAAAGCTCTGTATTTTATTCTCTGTTTGTTTTAATGTTATTTCCAGGATGTATCTGGTGTCTCTCTGTGTGGCTTCACTGATCAAACATCTACAGATCTTCTGGTTTCTGTCTGTAATGAAGACCAGAAGACATCAGTGAATCTGCTGGACTGTGGGATAGACGTGAAACAAGAAGACACAGAAGCAGATGAAGGTTTGAAGAACAGCAATATAAATGTATCCTTAAGCCATTTCCAGGAGCTGCGCGTCATAGCTGCATGTGTACGGTTCTTTGTCTGCAGTGCAAATTGAGTTTCTGCCGTAATTCATTGAAAAGCACAGCAAGCATCATCGGAGCATCCCTACATTAAAGGGCTATCAAAATGTATTAATGCCCTGCCCAGCAAGCTATCTTAAATAGTGAAATAAATTCCTTCCTTAATTTGCTGTACACACTTTTACAAAAAAAATCTCTTAGAACATCATAAATGCTTTTTTCCAGGGGGTTACTTTTATGTACATAAAATATGTTTAATAAAAAATTAACATATAAAAAACTATGAAACTATAAAGAAATATGAGTTTTGACGGTTCATTTTTGCGACAGCTCTATACACAGCAGAAAGTACACCTATGTTCTGTTGAATATTCAACATAATATTTGTTGTTATGTTGAGTGTACACAAATTAAAGTACCTTACCAGAAAAATGCGAAAATACGATCACATAATTTAATGCATTATCAGCCAAAGTCTGCATATTTATGCGGCGGCCACATTTTTTAAAATACGCCACACTTTTGCCACATAAATTACAGATTATAAAACGTCCCGTTCTGGTTCTTCATTCTGATTGGTTGGAACGCGTTCTAAGCTGTGATAAAATACCCCGATAACCCCACGGTTCAGACCGCATTACATAAGTATCACTGCGCCACTGTTGCTGCGTACTGATTTATGAAAATAAACACCAGTTTTTAATCATATTTTTTTCTACAATTGCACAATTAATGACAATATCCAGATAAATGTCAGTCAATATTGTTGAGTCATCTCATCAATAAAGAGAAAACGTTCCCTGAGGAGTTTGTACCTCAAATTCATATTTCCGCTATCCACTGGGTGGCGATCTTACACAACTTAAACACTGACACATTCACTCAACACTAAAAACACTGTGTTGTACTGTTCATGGCTCTGAATCTCTTCCAAAAGTTCTTCACAGATATGGAATTATCTCCGCTTTTAGCTGAAAATTTGAGAGGTGACAAGTAGTGATGCACCGATGTATCGGCCACCGATATTTATCGGCTGATTTTTGATGAATTTGAAACTATTGGCAATAGCACGAGACAGGCCGATACCGATTGTTTATTAATTAACTGCATAAAGAAATCCATTATATGTAAAAAATGAGTTAATGTTGTTAATAAAATAAATGCTGAATAGCAAAAACCACCTTTGAAGGTTGTCATGCTGTCTTATTATATTTGTTTTAATTTGTGCCTCTATTATTATGTTGGTCAGTTGGATGTTAATTAGATCCAGTCCATGTTAAGTAAAAATAATTTGATGCAGAAATAAACTAGCTAATAGACCAACTGTATAGTATTGTATACAAGTGTTTGATATCGGTATCGGCCAGAAGTTGTCTGTTTAAATCGGAATCGGTATCGGCCCAAAAAAATCCTATCGGTGCATCCCTAGTGACAAGACAATAAATGAAAGTAGAATGAAACTTTTTTTTTAAAGCGGAGCGTCTGTTCTTTTATTTGATATATTTTATGTTTATTTAAAGAAGATAGTTTTTCTGGAAGCCATTAACCTAAACTAAAACTTGAAAAAGAAAACGCTGACGGGGAAAGAGTTAAGCATGCTTCCAAGCATATTTGATCATCACTTCAACAGTTGAACGATATACATGTTAATGTATATTTTAGATGAATGTTGATTTATAAAAATAAACACCAGTCTTTAATCATATTGTCATTGTGTCTTTGGTGCGTCTGTGTTGTTGGGAACTGCGCTCTGTTGCAGCCACACTTGATTCTGAGGAACTACTTTGTTTGGCGGAAGAGTAATAATTGTACTAATATAACTAAAACTTATTTGTGTTTTATTTTATGAAATCCTGCTAACGTTATGCATATGAAGTAACCGTTTTATAAAAGCAATAAGCCCCGCAAAGCAGTGCATTTTATAACAGCTAAGGGGGTTTTAACAACGCCCCTTAGCTGTTATAAAATGCACTGGTAACCCACTGTTTCTTGGGGCTTATTGCTTTATTTCCGCACGCAAAACATATGTGGGGCTTGCATGATTTCATAATCCTGCATTTTTGTAGCAAAAAGTCATATATATCTTAGCAGAAAGCTAAAAAATGTTGCATTTACATCACACATGTCCCCTGTGGCCATGGGACGTTATGAAGGAACGTAATTACGTGACGTAAACATCAACGAAAAGCTGAAAACTGCATAAAATCGCATAAAATCACTTTTTTTAAGAAAACTGCAAGATTAAGGATTTTTGCCCGCAACAATCACAAAAAAAGCAGTGTTTTTCTGGAAGGACTGCTTACTCTTATCTGCACCACGATAATTTACGAGTACACAACAACTACATTCCTGATGATGATGTGTGTGTGTGTTAGGGGTGGAACGGTACACAGAAGTCCCGGTTCGGTTCGTACCTCGGTTCAGACGTCACGGTTCGGTATGATTTTCGGTACAACGGAGAGGAAAGCGGGACAAAAATGCAGAAGACAATTTTTTTATTGTAAATGTCTCAGCTGTACCACGTAGTGTTATACAGTCTCTCCCCTGAGTTATAGCTGCAACAGCCTTAAGTGTGTAAGGTTAAAGGTTAAGGTATATATTTAACAGTAAACAACAACAACTACCTCACATCATCTCCAGACTCCATCAGTAACTTGTAAACAAAATTTGACAATCAGCAATAAAAACAGAAAATACAGCATCTCTTATTTCTGAAAGTGTAAATTTCTTAGAATAATAATAACAAGAAAAAAATATGCTATTAAGTGTGACAGGCATACCTGTGCCAAGTGCCAACTGGCAAACTTGTTAACTTCAGAATATAGAAATTATGACCACATTATAGTTTATTATAGTGCAATTATACCATGGCTTGCTATGGTAAACATAAACTGTCCCATAGTCCATATTTCTGATGGGTGAAGCAAAAATTAAAATAAAACTGTGGTCCTTCATTTGTTATAAAATATAAAAGAAAATAACAATATGTGCAGTATCACAAAATGTACCTCTTAGAGGTAGCTTTACTGTATTTTTAAGTTTTTTTTCAGAAACACAAGCATGTCCACACTTTCACTAGTGAGGGTAGATCTTGTGGCAGTGACTATGTCACCTGCCGTTGAAAAAACCCTCTCACTTGGGACGGAGGTGGCAGGTACTGCCAGGTAGCATTTGGCCAACTTGGCTAGATTTGGAAATATTGTTTCATTGGACTTCCACCAGCCAAGTGGGTCAGATTCCAAAGAAGTGCTTTCCTTGGCTATGTAGGCATATACTTCATCCTTCACCTTCTGCTTCAAATCAGAATTGTTCATCTGACTAGTTGCAAAGAGGGAGCCAAAGACTTCTGCCATGGCTGACTTCTTTGGAGGAGGTGGGGAGGATGATGTCTCAGACTCTGGCATCTCTGGTAAGGAAGTAGCCTGTGAAGTTGATGGCCTGTCTTGTGTTGCCTCTGTGGTCTCAGTCTGCAGTATTATAAAACAAAGACAATTATTGGGTTTTATCAGTGAACACTGTAACAACAATATTCAGTTTAAGACATGACAGAAGTGAAGGAAAAATGTAACGAAAAACAACCTTAGCATTAAAGTTTCAAGTTTAATTAATTTATAAAGCACATTTAAAACAGCCACAAGCCAGACCAAAGTGTTGTTAACACAAATGCAGGTCCGAAATATACACACTTTAATACACACAAATATAATATACATATTTAAGAAAAAAGTATGTACAAATTATTTTAAAAAATCAATACCCTAAAGAAAACAAATACGTTTTAAAAAAAGACTTACAAATTGTCAGGGAATATGCATTAAATACATACCTGCTCTGTTCTGCTCATAACTTCTTTGGTGATATCTTCAAAGACGTTCTGGTGATGGGCAGGATCCAAATGAGGGAGCGATTTGAACCTGGGGTCCAATGCAGTACATTTATTAAAAAAATCCTGGAGATGTGTGTCAGTGTATCGGGTTTGCAAGTTCTCTCTGATGGCATTTTTCATTTCCCTGACGATGGGAGCATCGTTGTCATTTCGCTCCATAGACTTCATTATCATTGTTTTGAGTGGTAGGATCATTGAAACCGACGGCGTTGTTTCTGTGCTCAAAATTGTAGTGATGGTCTTCAAAGGTTTCATAATATTAACCACACTCTCTGCGAAGCTCACCTCTTGATCTGACAGACGTGAGCCCGAGCCGTCATGTTTGTTCTTTACGGTGTTGTCTGTTAAAGCAGAGTAAATGGCAACTTGTTGTTCCAGATAGCGCTCGACCATTTCGTAGCTGGAGTTCCAGCGTGTCGACACATCATGTATGAGGCAGTGTTTTGGCAAGTCGAGGGCCACCTGTTTACGCTCCAAAACATACGCAGCCGTTGTGCTACGATGAAAAAAAGTAACAATCTTTCTGATTTTTCCCAATAATCTAGATACCTGGTTGACTGCAAGTGCTTTTTGTGCGGCTAAATTTAGGGTATGAGCAAAGCATGCTACGTGCGGACCGAGCCCTGCTTCTCTGACGGCATTAACGATGTTTTTTGCATTGTCTGTGGTCACTGAAATTGTTGTTCCAGGCCTCTCTAGTTTCCACTCTGCCACGACCTCCTGTAGCTTCTCAGCTAAGTGAGTGGTTGTGTGCTGCTCATAAAGGGGCCGCGTCTGTAGAACTGATGCTTTCATTTCCCACTCAGAATCAATAAAATGAGCAGTTACCGTTAAATAACTTTCCGTAGCACGAGAAGTCCAACCATCAGTTGTTAGTGAAACGGAGGGTGCAGCTGACAACTCGTGCTCCATCAAAGCACGTGTTTGGTTGTATATGGAAGGGACAACAGTTTGCCTTATATGTGTACGGGATGGCATATTGTAACGAGGTTCGAGTATGTGCAGCAAATACTTGAAGCCGGGTTCCTCTACGAGTGAATACGGGCGCATTGAAGATGACATGTAAATTCCGATTGCTTCAGTGATTTTTTTGGCCTTATTTGTATGTGTATCTAAAGGCTGGTTAAGCACGGTAGGGAGGAGAAGTTGAACAGTTTTTTTTTGTCTCGTTCCAGTGATTTTCACATCTGGGTGATGGCGTCGGATATGCGTTAGCATGTTAGATGTGTTTCCACTCACATACCCAACAACCGCTGAACAACGGCGACACACAGTCCTCGTCTTTTCCACTACTCTCTCGCCTGTATTACTGTAACTGACCGGAAAAGCGAAGTTTTCCCAAACTGGCGATCTTAAAGACGCCGGAGGATCCTCTAACTCTTGAAAACCACCACTTGCCATATTCGCTGTCACTCACTGGATTGACCGTCGACCTGACAAAAAAACTGCAGAATGCCAGAGAATGTAGAAGGGCTCTGATAGAGCACATACATAGGCGGAGCTCGGCTGGCTCGGCGCCAATCAGAGCTTCAGAGCTAAAGCGGGGCTACAGATTAGCTGTCCCTAAAAGAACCCGCGTATCTAACAGTAGTTCCGCATTACATTAATTATTTTGCACGCAAGTTTTTTTTGTTTTCATACCGTATATTCTCCGTTTAAATGCATGCATCGAACCGCGACCCCCGTACCGATTCGGTTCGAAACGAATACATGTACCGTTCCACCCCTAGTGTGTGTGTGTGTGTGTTAGAGGAGATGGGACAACTACATAACTGATGATGATTGGCTTAATTTCCATCATAAGCCAACCAGAGGCAGAGTTCCTACACAAGCACATGCACAGTCCGAGCAGTGTAAAAAAGTCTGAGCAGCGTTGCCAACTTGGTTGGTGACTTTGTCGCTAGATTTAGCAAATTTTTTACCCCGTTAGCGACTTTATTTCAAAAAAGCAACTAGGACGTAGTTTACGGCATAGTTGGAGACTTTTGAAGACTGACGTGAAAGCACGTTTCGTTCGTTCTTCTCAACGAGCAGCGGGTTCAATGCAGGAAGAAACCTGTATGTGTCTTCCCTTAATGTTTGCCAGTTTTGATATAAAAAACAGGAACAAAATTCTCATATTGTTCATAATGATTTTTTTCTGTTCGTTTTAGACCTGATGGAGCCAAAAGAAGAAATCACAAATTCAAGACAGACAGATCAAGGTGATTTGATTTAGTATTATCCAGTATTACCAGTAATGACAAAGATACAAACATAATTATAGTTTCAGAAGTTCTAAGTGCATTTTTTACTGTTTCAAATTCTTCATAATGATTTTCTCTGTTCATTTTAGATCAGAAAGCGGTAAAGGAGGAAATTTTACAATTCAGTGAAATAGAAGAGAATCCTCATCATTTGATACCCAAGGAAGAATCTCTGAGCTGCTCTATTACTGGGAGGAATTTGTCCCCTAAAAGAAAAAAAAAAGATAAAATCAACAGCCAAGGATGCTCTTATTTGCCCTCAGTGTGGAAAGACCTTCACCTATAACTATAAACTTAATGAGCACATGAGAATTCACACTGGAGAAAAACCTTACAGCTGTGATCAGTGTGGTAAAAGTTACATAAATAAATGGCTCCTTAATTCCCACACAAGAACTCACACTGTAGAAAAACCTTTCAGATGTGATCAGTGTGGAAAGACCTATAAAAGAAGTTGGGACCTTAATGAGCACATGAAATCCCACACTGGAGAAAGACCTTACAGCTGTGATCAGTGTGGAAAAACTTTCATTAGTAAATGGAACCTTAATTCCCACACAAGAACCCACACTGGAGAAAAACCTTTCAGATGTGTTCAGTGCGGAAAGACCTACAACAGAAGTTGGGACCTTAATGAGCACATGAAAACCCACAATGGAGAACAGCCTAGATGTGATCAGTGTGGAAGAACCTTTACTCGTAAGTCTGACCTGAAAAAGCACATGAGAATTCACACTGGAGAAAAGCTTTATAGATGTGATCAGTGTGGAAAAACCTTCTCTCTCAAGTCTTGCCTTAATGTTCACAAGAGAATTCACACTGCAGAAAAACCTTACAGATGTGATCAGTGTGGAAAGAGTTTTAGTCGTAATTTCCTTCTCAATGAGCACATTACAATTCACACTGGAGAAAAACCTTTCAGATGTGATCAGTGTGGAAAGACCTACAACAGAAGTTGGGACCTTAATGAGCACATGAAAACCCACAATGGACAACAGCCTAAATGTGATCAGTGTGGAAGAACCTTCAATCGTAAGTCTGACCTGAATAAGCACATGACAATTCACACTGGAGAAAAACCTTACAGCTGTGATCAGTGTGAAAAGACCTTCAAGAAGAAAGTCCAGCTTAAGGTTCACGCAAGATTTCATTCTGGAGAAAAGCTTTACAGATGTGAGCAGTGTGGAAATTGTTTTATTCGTAAGTTTGGACTTAACAGGCACATGAGAATTTGTAAGGAGAAAAATAAAAATATGTATCCATCCGTTTGGACCAACGGCGGAATCCAAACGGCATGATGAAGGATCGTCCGTTCTATTTTTTCCGGCGCTTATCAATGCCATTTTAACATTATCTTTTTGGAGTCAGATGAAGCTACATAAATTGCATAAAGACAGATTGTAATATGAATCCAGTTGATGTAATTATGGAATTTGGATAAACGTTTGATCATTCTGTTTACTCATGTTTACATTGAACTCATTCATTCGATTACCAATGTCATATCAGCCCACACCGGCCGTTGTGCGGGTACTGAACACAAGCTCGGCCGTACTAGAGGTTGTAGCTAAAGCAATTTAACAATGTCAATCTCTTGTTTAAAGGTCCCCATGTAGCTCTCAAAAATCGCCAATTAAGTATAAAACTTAAACCATAATCAGAGGTTCAGTCTAGCTCCTTCTAGACACATATAGTTAAATCACATATAACAACGTGATTATAACAAAGGCATTTGGTAATTATAATTACGATAACAAAACAACTTAGTTAAGGTTAAATAATTAATCTCACCATACAAACACTAGAGGTTATGGCTAAAGCAATTTAACGATACCACTTCATTACGTGCTGTCATTACATAGCATCCATATAGCCCCCACAGTCGCTTACACCACTTAATGAATTATAACCAGAGGTTTAGCTTAGCTCCTTCTAGCTGCCTATAGTTAAATCATATGAGTATAAAATAACGTAATTATAAAATTGATAATAGAACTATCACTCTGATAGCCCATGCGACTGCTTAGTCGTAACTTGGCACATTCCTGAACATGCCATTTTCTGGGCTTGATGTCATTATGTATATATAAATTTGTTTTTTGGGTAAATTATGAAAATTGTTTGTGAAGACCAAAATAAGAATGCTCTATTTTCGTGCACTCATTTGTGCTTAATATTCAAAAAATACTTCTTTAGTACTTATTAAAATTAATTTAAGAACATCAAAGTGTACTTACTCTTTGATTTATTAAGACACCATGTAAATGAATTCAAATGTGCTAAAAATGTATTTAAAATATTTATTTTGGCACCACTTGTAGTAAACTTGAACCCATCTTTGTATGAAAGTTTACTAGTTTACTACAAGTGGTAACCTAATACATATTTAAAGGGACAGCTCCCCGTAGAGTTAAAGTTAAGATCTCCAGGTCTGGCGCTACCACTTTTGGCATAGCTTGGCATGATCCATTGAATCTGATTAGACCATTAGCATCATGCCCCAAAATAACCAAAGAGTTTCGATATTTTTCCTATTTAAAATTTGACTCTTCTGTAGTTACATTGTGTACTAAAACCAATGGAAAATTAAAAGATGCTATTTCCTAGGCTGATGTTGCTAGAAACTAATCTCATTCCGGCGTAATAATCAGGGACTTTGCTGCTGTAATATGGCTGTAGCAGGCGCAATGATATCACGCAGTGCTGGAAAATAGTCCCCTGCTATTTAAAGTTACCAAGGGCACTATTTTCAGGTGCTGTGTAATATTATTGAGCTTCCTGTAGCCATGGTCTAATCCAGTGGTTCTCAAACTTTTCCAGCATGCGGCCCCCCTCGTGTACAGGGCATTCCTTTGCGGCCCCCACAAAGAAATTTTATGACAATTTTGTTTTAAAACGTAATTAGACAAAACATATTACAGTATACAAAGTAGTGCTGTTGGTTAGTAGCCTTATTTATTAAGGTTTAATTAAACAGAATTCATCATAAAATAATGTATTTTATAAAATGTCAAAGCTGGGGCCCCCCTGGCACCATCTCGCGGCCCCCCTGGGGGCCCCGGCCCCCAGTTTGAGAACCACTGGTCTAATCAGATTTAATGAGTTGTGCTGAGCTATGCTGGGTGTGGTACTGCCAGACCTAGAGATCGGCTGAATGGATTCCAAAATGGTAAAAAGTGTTTAACTCTAGGGGGGCTGGAAAATGAGCCTATTTTCTAAATATATAGTATGTTAAAAGTACATTTTAGTCCATATTCATGGGTTATTGTGGTCTTAAAATAGCACGGATAAGTAAACTTTTTTAGTAAGTACAAAATGAGTGTGTGAAAATAAAGCACTTCAAGTACATTATGTAAGTGTACTTCTTTTTCAGCTGAGACATCCAGAAGAATTGTTTTATTTTTTATAATACATTGTATAAATGTTAAAAGGTCTGGCTTTTATTAATAAAAGTTTTTAAAAGTTATTAATAAAAGTTTTTAAAATGTGCCCATTTTTTATGTGACATAAATGTAAATGAAACAACTGAAACCACTCAACTTAATATAATAACAAATCAAAGCATTTACTGCATTTTAAGGACATACATATATATTCAGAATCATTTTTTCCTGTGGTTTGACTGCAATTTGTTATTTATGAAAATATTTCCAATAAATTGAGTAAAATTGTTAAAGAAACGAAATTTTAAGAAAATTGAACGAATAAGCTAAAGTAACTCAGTAAAGTTAACGATAAAACGAGCAGTCATATTTATTGTTTATTACTTGCGTATTAATTTTTTTTAAATAGCTGGTGTGCTCATGCACGTGCAGGTTTCAAATGCAAATCGCGCGCATCCTGTGCTCTTCAATTATTCCCTGACTGAACTTTTAACTAAAACACAAACTCTGAACGGTTTCTCCTTTAAACGAACAAATACAGTGTTGGATATTTCTCTTCTTTGTCCCATTATGATAACTAACTGTGGGAAATCGTGAGGATGTGTAACTATGGTAAATTACTGTTGTCAAGCTGTTGCGTCACGCTCCCGTCCAGCAGGTGGCGCAAACTCGCCGTGTGTTACATAAAACAACAAACTAAGAAGAAGAGACGCTCACACTTCGAGCAGCAATAATAAGTGTTGTGTTGTTTTTGCTTTTTATTTGTGTGTGAATAATGTCTGTGTTATCTAACTTATCTTTGTGGTGAACGAAGTATTATTTTTGTTTACTGTAAATATCTGGGGTGGGTGTTTACCAGACTTTGTGTTTTCAAATGTAAGAGTTGTTTCTGCACTCAGGAATGTTTTGTTTCTTGATTTAACAAAGCTGCAGTCGTTTATTGAAATGATGTTTTTGTGTGAATATTATAATGTTGATGTGTTTGTGTTCAGATGTTCATCATGAGAGATCAGATGGATGTGATGTGTTGTAAATCAGTAGGAACTGATCTGTCCATGCTGGATATTGATGATTTGATGACAGAAATCTCTCAGCTGAAGAAAGAGGTGGCGTTACTGGAGTCAAAGCTCAGACAGAGAGATGAACTCAACACAAAGGTTTGTATAAGTTAAAACACTTAAACACTCTTTGTCATCATGATTAAAGTTTGTGTGTTCAGTGTTGATCCTATAGTGAAAATACATCATCACAACTGTTTGTTATAATGTTATTTCCAGGATGTATCTGGTGTCTCTCTGTGTGGCTTTACTGATCAAACATCTACAGATCTTCTGGTTTCTGTCTGTAATGAAGACCAGAAGACATCAGTGAATCTGCTGGACTGTGGGATAGAAGTGAAACAAGAAGTCACAGAAGCAGATGAAGGTTATTTGATTTATTCAGGTATGTACTTGTTTATTTCTGGATCAAAATTGACAGACATGTCACGGTACATTAACACGGGGCGTCAGTATTAAAGCTTCTCATTTACTTTGAATGGGTGACGTCATGCTTTGCCGAACTGAAATGTGAATTCGCCAGCTTCACATCACTAGCGTTGCTCACAGAAGAGGTTGAACATTTCTCAACCTTTCAAGCAACTCAACTGCTGTAATGGCTTTTCTGACCCCGACATGCGCAGTGGGAACCGCCTGTGACGTGAACCGTGAAGGGGTCTATAAACAAATATCCAAGGCAATCAAGTGAAAATTTTAAAAAGCCTTTAATACACTGGGCTACATACAAAATTAAAAGGTAGATCTACATGTTTCGGCTTACGCCTTCCTCAGGATACACCTCAAAGCTCTGACAGTCCGCTCAGACAAGCTGTCAATCATAACGACGCATCCCATTTCTATAGCATCAGATTATTACTAGCTAAAATGAAACTTATCACAAAAATGAACAATTGAACATTTATCAGCGTGATAACAACTACCTTAACACTTTCGCCGCCATTGACTAGTTATCTCATCAATTAAGAGAAAACGCTTCCCTGCCAATGACGAGCGACTTATAAAACCCGGAAGTATCGCCCTAGGGAAAGCAGCTTCATGTTCGTGTATGTTTTAAAGATTGCTCTGAATCTGCATTGTGTAAGTTAAAAAATTTACCATATGTTCGTTTCAGACCTGATGGAGACAAAAGAAGAAATCACAAATGCAAGAGAACAGACAGATCAAGGTGATTTGATTTTATTTAAGTACCTGCCTCTAATTTTTAACCAGTAATGACAAAAACACAATTATAGTTTCAGAAGTTCTCAGTGCATTTTTTACTGTGTCAAATTCTTCATAATGATTTTCTCTGTTCATTTTAGATCAGAAAGCGGTAAAGGAGGAAATTTTACAACTCAGTGAAATTGAAGAGAAACCTCATTATTTGATACCCAAGGAAGAATCTCTGAGCTGCTCGATTACTGTGAGGAATTTGTCACCTAAAAGAAACAACAAGAAAAAATCAACAGCCAAGGATGCTCTTATTTGCCCTCAGTGTGGAAAGGCCTTCACCTATAACTATAAACTTAATGAGCACATGAAAACCCACACTGGAGAAAGACCTTACAGCTGTGATCAGTGTGGTAAAAGTTACATGAATAAATGGCACCTTAATAACCACACAAGAACCCACACTGGAGAAAAACCCTACAGATGTGATCAGTGTGAAAATACCTACCACAGAAGTTGGAACCTTAATCGGCACATGAAAACCCACAATGGAGAACAGCCTAGATGTGATCAGTGTGGAAGAACCTTCACTCGTAAGTCTGACCTGAATAAGCACATGACAATTCACACTGGAGAAAAACCTTACAGATGTGATCAGTGTGGAAAAGCCTTCTCTCTCAAGTCTTGCCTTAATATTCACAAGAGAATTCACACTGGAGAAAAACCTTACAGATGTGATCACTGTGGACAGTGTTTTAGTCGTAATTTCCTTCTCGATGAGCACATTACAATCCACAGTGGAGAAAAACCTTTCAGATGTGATCAGTGTGGAAAGACCTACAACAGAAGTTGGGACCTTAATGAACACATAAGAACCCACACTGGAGATCAGACTAGATGTGATCAGTGTGGAAAAACCTTCAAGTGTAAGTCTGACCTGAAAAAGCACATGAAAATTCACACTGGAGAAAAACCTTACAGCTGTGATCAGTGTGGAAAGACCTTCAAGAAGAAGGTCCAGCTTAAGGTTCACACAAGATTTCATACTGGAGAAAAGCTTTACAGATGTGATCAGTGTGGAAATTGTTTTATTCATAAGTTTGGACTTAACAGGCACATGAGAACAATTCACACTAAAGAAAGGCCTTAAAAAGCCTCTACTATGCTGGTTTTCACATTTGAAGAGTTCAAATGCAAAACCACTAAACACCACCTCGGTCAAAGAGTTAATGATATTAACCGAACGCTCTTGGCATGTATTATACGTTCATCAAATACTTCTGCTTCAAATTTGCTTAATCCAGCCTCAGACCATTCAAAAATACTGGTTTGTTTCCAGAATCCATTAAAAGTCTGATAGAAATACTAATTTACAAGAAAAAACATTTGTGTGGTTCCAGACCCTTTTTAAGGGGGGCTTCAGCCACCCTACAATTATTAAGTCTATTAAACTATCAAATAGTTAGAGCGAACAAACAAACTTGGCAAGTAACAAACTGAGTGCACTCACAAATTTTGTATATGATTATGAAACATACAAATTAGATTAGACTATATTCAACATTCAGTGACATGTTTGCTTTTATTTATAGATGGATATATAATGTTTATATAAAGTTTATATATATATATATATATATATATAAAGGCCAAACACTACAGGCAAAATAGCTATTCTTGAGCATACTGGGGTCAAGTTTCAGTTTTTGGGTTATTTTGCTTCTATAACATGTATAATTAAACACAGATGATATTAAAATAAAGCGCACATTAAAGGTGCAGTGAATCAGTAGTTTTTATTGTTTTATACTGTTGTCTGAGGTCTACTTATGATGATTGCATGGTTTTTACATTCAAAAAACATCAAAAGCAATAAGTAATGGGGTGTTTTGTCCCCTAGCTTACTCCTGAAACTGATGCAGCGCCTGTGTTCTTCCACAACCAGGCACTGTGAAATAGTTTGCCGTTTTCAACGTCATGTTTGTTTTATGGACTATCTGGTTTATGCAAACCAGTGGTTGGGGCTTCCGAATTAGACGTAAGTGGAGGGGTGTTTAAAATCAACTGCTTTGTCGTAACTTGGCACATTCCTGAACCTGGCATTTTCTGGGCTTGATGTCATTATGTATATATAAATTAGTTTTTTGAGTCAATTACGAAAATTGTTTGTGAAGACTAAAAATAAGAATGCTGTATTTTTGTGCACTCGTTTTGTGCTTAATATACAGAAAATACTTCTTTACTTCTTAAAATTAATTTAAGAACATCAAAGTGTACTTACTCTGTGCTATTTTGAGACACCATGAAAATGAATTAAAATGTGCTAAAAATGTAATTAAAATATTTATTTTGGTACCACTTGTAGTAAACTTAAACCCATCTTTCAAACAAAGATGGGTTCAAGTTTACTACAAGTGGGAACCTAATACATTTTTAAAGGGACACTCGTTTGATTTTTACCATTTTGGAATCCATTCAGTCGATCTCCGGGTCTGGCGCTACCACTTTCAGCATAGTTTAGCATAATCCATTGAATCTGATTAGACCATTAGCATTGTGGTCAAAATAACCAAAGAGTTTCGATATTTTTCCTATTTAAAACTTGACTCTTCTGTAGTTACATTGTGTACTAAGACCGACGGAAAATTAAAAGTTGCAATTTTCTAGGCCGATATTGCTAGGAACTATAATCTCATTACGGCGTAATAATCAAGGACTTTGCTGCCGTACTATGGCTGATGCAGGCACAATGATATTACACAGTTTTAAGATTATCTTAGAAGTATAAAATATTTTTTTAGTATATAAAGTACGAAATGAGTGTACTTGAAGTGCTCTATTTTCAAACACTCTTTTTTACCTGGGACATTAAGGAGAATTGTTTTATTCTATTATAATAAATTGTATACATGTTAAAAAGTCTGGCTTTTATTAATAAAAGGTTTGAAAAGTTATTAATAAAAGTTATGTGGCCAATCTGGCTATTTTTGTGTGACTTAAATGAAAATAAAACAACTGAAACCACTCAACTCAATAAAAATATCTAATAATTCAAAACATAACTTACTGCATTTTAAGGACATACATATATTCCGAATAAAATGTTTTCTGTGGTTTGACTGCAATTTCCTATTCATGAAAAATGTCCAATAAATTGAGTAAACAAACGAAATTTTAACAGAACAATTGAATGAATAAGCTAAAACAACTTAGTAAAGTTAACGATAAAACGAGCAGTCATATTTATGGTTTATTACTTGCTTATTAAAACATTTCAAACACCTGGTGTGCTGTAGACATGCACGTGCAGATTCCACATGCAAGTCGCGCGAATCCTGTGCTCTTCAATTATTCACCTGACTGAACTTTTAACTAAAACACCAACTTTGCCAACGAACGGTTTCTCTTTAAACAAATATACAGTGTTAGATATTTCTCTTGGTTGCCACATATAATAACTAACTGTGGTAAATCGTACTGATGTGTGTGTAACTATGGTAAATGACTGTTGTCAAGCAGCTGTTGTGTCACGCTCCCGTCCAGCAGATGGCGCAAACTCACCGCGTGTTACATAAAACAACAGATGAAGAAGAAGAGGAGAAGCTCACAATACAGTAATAAGTGTTGTGTTGTTATTGCTTTTTATTTGTGTGTGAATAATGTCTGTGTTATCTTTGTGGTGAACGAAGTATTATTTTGTTTACTGTAAATGTCTGGAGTGTGTGTTTACCAGACTTTGTGTTTTCAGACTTCAGAGTAATTTCTGTAGTCAGAAAGGTTTTGTTTCTTGATTTAATAAAGCTGCAGTCGTGTATAATCCTATTGAAATGATGTTTTTGTGTGAATATTATAATGTTGATGTGTTTGTGTTCAGATGTTCATCATGAGAGATCAGATGGATGTAATGTGCTGTAAATCAGTAGGAACTGATCTGTCCATGCTGGATATTGATGATTTGATGACAGAAATCTCTCAGCTGAAGAAAGAGGTGGCGTTACTGGAGTCAAAGCTCAGACAGAGAGATGAACTCAACACAAAGGTTTGTATAAATTAAAACACTTAAACACTCTTTGTCATCATGATTGAGGTTTGTGTGTTCAGTGTTGAAATCTCAGTGAATGACACTGTGTTGATCCTATAGTGAAAGTACATCATCATCACAACCTGTTTGAATAGTTATTGCCCAATGTTTTAGTTTCTGTAAGTGGAGTGTGTATATAATAAAATGCTCAAACAAAATAAAAAGTATAGATTATAATTTTTATATCAAATTTTGTATATATTTATGTCTATTAAGTATTTTCAGTTGGTTCAACTTACATTTACATTTAGCAAACTTTTTTTATCCAAAGCGAACATACAAAGATTACAAAGACAGAGATTTTTTCCAACTTCTTTTTGTAGTAGGACATATGGGACATTACACCGTAAATTAAATTATGTAAGGTACTTGGATTAAAAGTTGAGTAAAGTAAAAGGCAACAAACTTTAGGTTTTTAAGTTTTCTTAACCTGAAATGTATTACAGTCTATTTGAATGACTGTGTCTGTCTGTCAAATGTAAAGATATGCATTGTTTTAGGTGCTGTACATCCTGAATATCTTTACTTTGGTTAGTCCAAGTGTGTATAAAAGTGTTTTGTTTTAATTAAAATCTTTTTGTTTGCTGGATCTTTTACTTTAAAATTTAAACCTTCTGTCAATTGGTTTAATTTCTTTATCTATGAATGATACATTGACCTTCACATTGGTTTAAATGTATCAAAGGTCTGTAATTTATTACCTGTTTGTTTTAATGTTATTTTCAGGATGTATCTAGTGTCTCTCTGTGTGGCTTTACTGATCAAACATCTACAGATCTTCTGGTTTCTGTCTGTAATGAAGACCAGAAGACATCAGTGAATCTGCTGGACTGTGGGATAGAAGTGAAACAAGAAGACACAGAAGCAGATGAAGGTGATTTGATTTATTCAGGCATGTACAGGGATTTTTCCTCAGTCAAAATTGACAGACATCTCACGGTACATTAACACGGGTTGTCACCTCGCTTCTCATTTACTTTGAATGGGTGACGTCATGCGTTGCCGAATTTAATTGTGGATTCGTCAGTGTCACATTATTGGTTTTGCTTATGGTAGAAGTTGAACATTTCTCAACTTTTCAAGCGCAAACGCTGACTTCAGCCAATCAGATCGGCTTATGCAAATATCCTAGTCCAGAACCAGGCAATTACGTTAATGCAAGACCGGAGAACAGAGGAGCATGTGTTGCGGCCGCTGTTAGCCACGCTTCAGACACGCCCTCCAGTTAGCGTTAAAGCTGACACCCGTGTGATTGTACCAGTGAATGTATCAGTTGTTTCAATTGTTTATTAAAATGAATCAGTTGAAATAAGTTGTTAATTCCCAAATTGGACATTAGAGAAATCAAACGCATTGTTTGCAAATCCAAGCTGGGAATCGCAAAACTTCAGTTTTTCCTCACTGGATATGATTTGGTCTTCTGACCACTGACTCCACTAGGGCTGAATGATTAATTGCATTTGCGATAAAATGGAGCTCCGGGGTATCAATCCTCGGCCCAAATGCTCCTACGCCCAATTCAACCACGCACCTTGAACATCTCATTTGACTTGCTTGCTAAAATTAGTTAATTTAAATACAAATACAACTAACGACTTAAATTTGAAGACACATGATAATGCACTATATATTTAAACAGAACGGCTATTTTTAAATGGTTTAAAAATGAACTACTCTATCACAATGTGTTGGACAGCAAAATGAACAATCTTTAGTTCATGCTGTAGTCTGTTTTAACTAACATTAGGCGTGTTCTTAGCTAATAATAACATTTATTAATTAGCTTATAAACCCCACATTTAACGTTACAGGAAAAACTTTGTGATCCGTCAGATCCCATAGGTCGGTTAGTACAGTTTACTGCTTAACAACTCATTTTGTCTGTTTTATATATATATATATATATATATATATATATATATATATATAAAACACAAATATTGAAAATTAATAGTTAGTTATATCTTTAATCTTCCCTTGAAGCTCAGACAGTCCGCTCAGAGAAGCTGTCAATCATAACAATCATTGGCTCAGGACTTCGGGCAACATTTTTTATTTATTTCCACAAGTTCCATGTTTATAATAAGAGAAATTTTCACAACTTGTCAAATAAACAAATAGGTAAACAATTTTCAACACTGAAAAGCGTGGAAGCAATTATTTCAAAGAGGTCACGCGGACAATTACGTTCTTGCACTTGGCCGGACACACATAAAAAATTATCTTAAAATGTCATAGTCTCGATAAGGCTTTTTATATCTTAAGTTAACCAAGAGATGTGAATTGCTTATGGATTTGTGAGTTCAACATTTATTGGATACCTACTGCTGTCTGTGTCATTAAGAGTAATGGGAATAACGTTGTTATAAATAAATGGCGTTACTAACGACATTGCTTTTTTTTGAGTAGCGCTGTTACCATTACTGACAATAAAATGCTGCTCAATACCATAATTGATCTCAGTGAAGCGATTTTCACCCGAGTAGGGTGTGTGTGTTAAAGGGGGTGGGACAACTACATACGCACAACCGGCGCAACGTCATAGAATGTCTCTGAACAGGTTCACGCCCACTTTTGGGGGAAATCAGACTAGACCTACCATTGGCTTCCATTCAAAATAGCGGAACAAAGCAACCTTCGTACACAGCCGGCAGGCGTAAATAACTTATGAAATCACTCAGATTAAACATGTTGAGTAATTATCTGTCCACCCTGCCTGCCATAGAGCGCGAAAGATACATTAACATATTTAATTTGGTCAATATAAACACATGTCTCTTTCATTCTCCCAGCATCAAATTTGTGTAACAACGCTCCCTATTGGCCAGAGGTGTCTTACCCGGACATTTACTCTTACCTCATCGAGTCAACAGGGAAGCAAATGAATGATTTTACTTCGGATTTGAAAGTTACTTCGTATTTATTTATTATGTCTTTATATTTAGAGTAATGAGTGCACTTTTCCGCCCAGCCATACAACTAACTGGCTTAGCGATATTTCCAGCAATCACTGGATGGCGTTGTTGCACAGATTTGATGCTGTGAGAATGAAGGGGACATGTTTTTGTGTTGACCAGATTGGATGTGTTAATGTATCTTTCGGGCTCTATGGCATACTCAACATGTTTAATCTGAGTGATTTCATGGGTTATTTACGCCTGCCGGCTGTGTAGAAACGTTGCTTTGTTCCGCTGTTTTGAATGGAAGCCAATGGGGGGTCTGCTTTTTTATCCCCCAAAAAGGGGCGGTGACGAAATTTACAGTCAAGTTCCCGGATGTGCCGGTAGTCTTGTATAACTGATGATGATTGGCTTAATTTCCATCATTAGCCAACCAGAGGCAGAGTTCACACACAAGCACATGCACAGTCCGAGCATTGTAAAAAAAAAGTCTGAGCAGTGTTGCCAACTTGATTGGTGAATTTGTCGCTAGATTTAGCAACTTTTTAGACCCATTTAGCGACTTGATTTCAAAAAAGCAACTAGGAAAAAAACTAGCTAGCTTTTCCGGCGTAGTTGGAGACTGACGTGAAATCACATTTCATTATTTTTTCTCAACGAGCAGCGGGTGCTGATCTAATGTCTGCTCATCCTCTCTCCCACAATCATTAGCGTTGTTATTTATTATTCACATTCAATTATCAAATAAAGCTTTTGCGGGACAAAGTTTCGTTTTGGCAGTGGCCAAAAATGTAGGAAGAAACCAGTATGTGTCTTCCTTTAATGTTTGCCATTTTTGACATAAACAGGAACACTATATTTGTCATATTGTTCATAATAATTTTTTTCTGTTTGTTTCAGACCTGATGGAGCCAAAAGAAGAAATCACAAATGCAAGGGAACAGACCGATCAAGGTGATTTGATTTATTTATCTGCCTTTAATGTTTAACCAGTAATGACAAAAACACAAACACAATTATAGTTGCAGAAGTTCTCAGTGCATTTATACTGTGTCAAATAATGATTTCTTTGTTCATTTCAGATTTGAAAGCGGTAAAGGAGGAAATTTTACAACTCAGTGAAATGGAGGAGAAACCTCATTATATGATACCCAAGGAAGAATCTCTGAGCTGCTCGATTACTGTGAGGAATTTGTCACCTAAAAGAAACAACATTCAAAACTCAACAGCCATTGATGCTTTTATTTGCCCTCAGTGTGGAAAGACCTTCACTAAGAAATATAAACTTAATGAGCACATGAAAGTCCACACTGGAGAAAAGCTTTACAGTTGTGATCAGTGTGGAAAGAGCTACAACAGAAACTGGCATCTTAATGTTCACATGAGAACCCACACTGGTGAAAAACCTTACAGCTGTGATCAGTGTGGAAGAACCTTAACTCGTAAGTCTGACTTGAATGCTCACATGAGAACTCATACTGGTGAAAAGCCTTACACATGTGATCAGTGTGGAGCAACCTTCACTCGAAAGTATAGCCTTAATGTTCACAAGAGAATTCACACTGGAGAGAAACTTTACAGATGTGATCACTGTGGAAAGAGTTTTAATCGTAAGTTTAGCCTTAATGTTCACCAGAGAATTCACACTGGAGAAAAGCTTTCCAGATGTGATGATCAGGGGCGTTGCTAGACACAAAGCTCTACTGGGGCAGAGGCCCCCAATTTTTTCTGACTTTTTTGAAAGCCTGCTGTGTGCAAGAAGTGTGCTTTATATTCTTTGCTTAATCTACATTGCAACAAGTACTGGGAATGATAAACATTAAGTATTAAGTATTATCTTCATCTTACATAACATTATTAACATGTTTGGAGGCATAAATGGCATAAAATGTTTGGAAATAATTACAGCACAGAGAATATTTTTGATATTTATACTGAATTTTGCTAAGCTATGCTAAAAGTGGACCGCCAGACCCGGAGATCAGCTGAATGGATTCCAAAACAGTAAAAATCAAATGTTTAACTTTAGGAGAGCTGGAAAATGAGCCTATTTTTAAATAAAGATAGTTTAAGATTCAAGATTTTTATTTGTCACATACACAATTATAGAGCATATAATTAGCAGTGAAATGTGAGTCAGGTCCGCTCCAAGGACAGTGCAATTATTAAAGTAAACAACACAGTTGAACAATAAACATAAATAAGGCTATTAAAGGAATGGAATGCAAGTAAACAATAAAAATATGCGAGAAAAAAATATAAAATTAAAAGTAAAAGGAGATAAAGATGTAAACTGTAGTACTAAATAATGAATGGAAAATAATGTGCATGAAGGTACACTGTAGTCTTAAATATTAAGATACGCAGGTGTGTACAAAAGGCAATGTACATATGTGCATTATACTGTAGTCTTAAATATTAAGATACACAGGAATGTACAAGAGGCAAATGTGCAAACAGGTTAACACTATCAGTATGTCAGTGAGGTAGCGAATGACTTTCTGATAAAGTGAGTATTAAGTGAAAACATGAAGACGATAAGAGTCTGGTTTTGAGTTAAGTAGCCGGATGACCTGGGGGAAGAAACTCCTCCTAAGATAGTATGTTAAAAGTTCATTTCACTCCATATTCATGGTTTCTTGTGGTCTCAAAATAGCATGGATAAGTACACTTAGATGTTTTAAGATTATCTTAGAAGTTTAAGAAGATTTTTTTAGTATATTAAGCACAAAATGAGTGCGAGACATTCAGAAGAATTGTTTTATTTTATATAATAAATTGTATAAATGTTTAAAAACTCTAACTTTTATTAGTAACAAGTTTTTAAAAGGTTATTAATAAAAGAAGTTTTTTAAAAGGTTATTAATAAAATAAGTTTTTTTAAAGGTTATAAATAAAAGAAGTTTTCTTAAAGGTTATTAATAAAAGAAGTTTTTTAAAGGTTATTAATTAAAGAAGGTTTTTTTAAAGGTTATTAATAAAATAAGTTTTTTTTAAAAGGTTATTAATAAAAGAAGTTTTTTAAAAAGGTTATTAATAAAATAAGTTTTTTTAAAAGGTTATTAATAAAATAAGTTTTTTTTTAAAGGTTATTAATAAAAGAAGTTATGTTTTTTTTGTGACAAATGTAAATAAAACAACTGAAACCATTCAACTTAATAAAATATCTAATAATTCAAATCATAACTTACTGCATTATAAGGACATACATAGCGTTATATTCAGAATAAAATGTTTTATGTGGTTTGATTGCAATGTGTTATTTATGAATACATTTAGTAAAATCATAAAGAAACGAAATTTTACCAAAACAATTGAATGAATAAGCTAAAATAACTTAGTAAATTTAACCATA